>NC_051225.1:2292672-2347672 GCF_015220715.1 Pygocentrus nattereri
AATGCCAGGTTTAAAACATTCAGACGGTCAAATATTCAAGTTAAAAATCGATGTAATAGACATTTTTGCACTTTCTATTGACAAAGAGGTGAAAATTCTGGTTTAAGTTGTAAAAATTCTGCTCATTAAAGTTGAAAGTTCCTTTCACACTTCAAGCTATGAATTCTTGAGTTGGGAACCTTCTTAGTGACTGATAGTTGGTGTTTTAGGTTTACATCTACGTGTAACTGTTTGAAAAAGAAGAAAAATTGAGCTCCTTTAAAACCTAAAAATAAATGAAAACCTCACTAATAAATGATCTTGTATTAGTGGTCACAGTGGGGCAGGCCGCAGAGAACATGGTTCAGTTGTCCAACATCTGCTTATGTGTAATATATAATAATGATTTTAATAAAAATCTTTGGAAAATGTTACAAATCAAAATTCAATTTTCTCTGAATGCCAGCCTGGCCGGCTTTCCAGGTGGTGTCATGTCCTTGTGGAGTCTCTGTGCACAAACAGTTGGGAACCTCTCACGGTTCCAAAATTGAGTCAGAGACACGTTTAATCTTGTATTTTGGTGAAATTTGCCTTTAATCTGGCTGCGGTGTTCCAATTCCCCACCGATTTCATGCAGTGTGGATACACACACCATCACCGCCTGCCCCGCTCAGCCCGCGCACTGCTAAAAATAATCCACGAGCAAACAGCTTCCCTTTTTCTGCATGTGAGAAAGTGTGAAAGGATCCACTAATCAAGCCACAAAGGGGCTGAAAAACAAGCGGCAGAGACACAAGACTCCACGCACAAAAGACCTTTGTGTGGCGCTCTGTCCTTTATAGCCTGGCAGCGTTAGAGTCACCATTGCTGGAGGAAAGGATGCAGCGTTTGAATGGAGATGGGTTACATGTCAAACTTCCCTATTTGGTTTACAGTATCAGTCGATAGTTAGAACCCACCTGATTGGAAGTACAGTACTGTACAGTACTGACTGATTAAAAGCTGCAGAGAAAACAGGGCTCCTAACAACCACCTGGAAGAGCTGGTCGACCCCAAAACTGCCCCCATCAGACAAAAATCAGACTGAAAGCTTTGATCTCTGAGAGAGAGGAGAAGATCAAGCTGCTTCAGATCTGAAAACATCCACAGGTGTTTCTGTCCATCCTTCCACTGTGAGAAGACCACACAGCGCTGTGGGTCTGAAAGGACGTGTAGCTGGTCAAGAAGAACCTCACTGAGAAAAGGAGACGGACACATCGAACAAAGAAGCTGGATGATGGACTGACCACCCCAGAGTCCACTGAATGGGTTTGATCACTTCAGGAAATCATCAACCAGCTTCTCAGACTGAGCTTTGGAGGCGTGCCTGCAGGTTCTCTGAGGAGCTGAAAGTGAGGCTCCTGAGAAGAACGGAAGCTGGAGTAAAGGTGAAGAGACCATTATGAATCACATTAAACTGTTATGATTAAATGTTTGCCTTTCGAATCACTTTCACAATACGGAAATGATTCATGCACTCTGAATCGCTTTTCTCAAGTCTGCCCATCTAAAGAGTTAACACTGGGGGACGGCCGGCGTCTGTCCATTCCCTCTGGCCTCTTGTAGCTGCTAATTTCCAGATTAAGGGAACAGGAAATGGCTTTAATCTCTCACAGCTTCATTAAATTTCAGGAAGAGTTTAGTTTTTCGCTCTGTGCGACTGAGTGAGCGCAGCCTTCCTGAAGCTCAGTGTAGGAAACACTCATTACTGTAACGCACAGCGGCTGAAACACGTTAAACTTGCAGTAACATAGCACTACACCGAGCACTGGAGCTGGCACTGAGCGACTCTAATTAGAAGAGAGAGCCTTAAACGCAGTTACGTCATCCGCAGCGTTCTGAGGATGTGCTATAAAGAGACGAGGAAAGCAGCTTCCAGCATATTTGCTGTTATTTTATTGTTATTCCAAGAATATGAACCCGAGAGACTGAAGGAAGAGGGAAGGGGTTGCCGTTCAGCTCCGGCGCAGATGGGCTGGGATGAGTGTGGCCTTCTGCCATCAAGCATTTCATTTCTTCCTCACTGTGTTGGCGCAGCGACACTCAAACCTCTCCTCGAGTTTTTCAGGAACGCCGAAGCTGGCCGGCTGCAGCTTTTTCACTTACATGATTTAGAGAAAAGCCCGCGGCTCCAACTGGGAAATCAGCTCAAAACACACTGCGTTCACTCTCCAGCACACAGAGAGACCAGGACCCAAACGTGTTGATTGCTCAGTTGATTTCACCCGTCGAGTGAGAGAGTCATTGTTTTTGTTTTCCTCTACTGTTTGAATGAAAATATGCAATAATCCATTCAATTACACATTAGCTTACTACATATATCATTGATTTGCTGTCTGGATTGATAGGTCTGAGCCTACACTCTTAAAAAGATGGTTCTTCTTTAGTAGAGAAAATGGTTCTGTGTAGAACCATGAACACTCGGAAAACCCTTTGCATGATTAAATCCTTGAGATTGATGGAAATTGTGCCTGGGTGTGTTCTAGACAGTTGTATATAGGCCCTTTTTGAAAAGAGTTCTATATAGCACCAACATGGGTTCTTTTCACAAATTTGACATCATCGCTTTAACTATGTAGAATCATTTTCACCAATATGAATCACTTTAACCATTATGAATAGCTCTAACCATTATGAATCACTTTAACCATTATCAATAGCTCTAACCATTATGAATAGCTCTAACCATTATGAATCGCTTTAATCTTTATGAATATCTCTAAACTTTACGAATTATTTATGAATAGCTCTAACCAATATGAATCACTTTAAACATTATGAATCATTTTACCTTTATGAATAGCTCTAACCATTAGGAAACACTTTAACCATTATGAATCATTTCAATCTGTTTGAATAGTTCAAACCATTATGAATCACTTTTAATCTTTATGAATAGCTCTAAACATGAATCATTTTAACCTTTATAAAAACCTTTGACCATTATGAATCACTTAACCAATAATGAATAGCTCTCACCATTATGAATCATTTTAACCTTTAACCAAGATTATGCAAGATATGGATAGAATGGACACTTCTATAACCTAAGAACTGCTCAGCCAGGTTGCACTGAAGTTCCTGTGGTTAGTATGTAATAAGCCTGAGATTTTAAGGGATTTAACTGGTAATTTCCTTTTCCTAAGTTTAACATCTGCAAATTTTTACAGTGTGGAAGTTCTTGCCATCACCTTTGTGCCAGGACAGAGAAGAGCTACAGACTTCATGACCCCTGGTTACTATCACCACCACGGCAGAGGAATCGGAACTGGTAAGTTTCTCTACAATGAACTATTTCACCTCAAACCCCTCAATGACTGAATTATCCAGAAATTTCAAAAAATTGGTGGAATTCCTTTTTAAAAGCTCTTCTAAGCACATTTTTCCTCTCTCAGTCGTACGAGAACACTGATTGTTTTGCTGATGAGCTCTGGGTTGCGTTTGTGGCTCTGAATAAATCAGATATTTGTCTTATTTACGCTCGTACAGCAGGTACAGTAGGAGCCGTGGAACAAAGCTGGGCTTCACGGCTGTAAATAAAGTCACTGGGTGGTTTTGTTTGTCCTCTCCGTTTTGGCTCGGCTCAAATTGCTGGTTCAGAGACACACCAGAAGCTCCATTCAGAGTGTTTTGTGTGGTGCGCCAGAAGGCAAGTAGTGCTCCACACTCCAGATATCATCAATGGACTACTGGAGTTTCCTATGACATGCCACTGAAGCCCTGCGAGCCGGAGGGTTAGCTAGCTCCACCTCCGGGCGAGAAACACAACAATGGAACCCGTACTAGCTTTCTGACACCAAAACTCATCCGTAATCCTGATCACATTTGATCTCTGAGGGCTTTGTCATCGTGCATTTGTGGGCAGAGGAACACTGACCAGTTTTTTGGCACTAGAAACATCCAGATTGGAAATTTAATCTGATTTACAGTGCAGATTTAGTTCACTACACTACATAGAACAATACAGAACATACACACTTTTGGGGGCCCACTGAGTCATATTTAAACTTCAACGATACTTTTCAAATGAACAAGAAAACCATCTAACGCTCCTGAAAAAGATGGTTCTTCAATCTTTAGTACAGAAAACAGTTCTTCGCAGAACCCTAAACACTCAAAGTACCCTTTGCCTGGCTAAATGGTTCTTTGCATAGTCAAATAGGTCTTCAGATTGATAGAGCATGTGCTGTTGATGACCATACATAGACCCTTTTTGAAAAGGGCGTCAAAAACGGTTCTTCTATTTTCACAAGCTTCACATCATAACAATAGCAGAACCCCTTTTTTCTATATAGAACCGTTTTCAAAACTACACAACACATTTTCCATCAATCATCAGTGTTGCATATGGTTACAGCACCAAACAGGGTTCTACTATTGTTAGAACGTCAGGCTTGTAACAATTGAAGAACGTTTTTGGTGTTATATAGAACCCTTTTCAACAGAGTGCTCATGATTCTATACAGAACCATTTTTTTTACTAAAGAACCACCTTCTTCAGTCCACTGTTGCTCCCACAATATATAGAACCCTTTTCAACAAGGTTCTATATAGAACCATCTACATCAATTTGTAGAACAATTTTCCCATTTAAGCATTTAAGCCATTTGGGGTTTTTTGAGTGTTCATGGTTCTATATAGAACCATTTTCTTCACTAAAGAACCACCTGCTTCAGTCCACCGCTGCTCCCACAATCTGTACAACACAGGTGCTAAACTTGTGACCATTTTCTTCACTAAAGAACCCTTGAAGAACCATCTTTTTCCCAGGTGTACTCTTTATTCTTCAGACTATTAATGACATTTTTCTGAAGTCAATATATTTTTGAAACTCAACTCCAAGCTTCAACATCTTTGGCCTATTGAGCACACTACTCAGAGAGGAACCCTAAAGGCCCTTTAGATCTCCAGAGAAGGCTTAATACTGCCTGAGGGCTAAAAATTAATGTTTGTAATTTTTATGTAATAAGTTCATCATTTATTACTGGACTGAAGGTCTACATGTTAGAGTAACTACCAACATAATTAGGAAGTGGCAGAAGAATCAGCCAATCATGCTTTGATTTACAATGGGACCAATTTCCATGGGAGTAAAAAACATTAGGAAGTTCTAGACACGTCACTGTGAGTTTGTGAGTCTAAGCTGGTTTGGGTTAGTTGCTAAGAACGGAACAGCGGCAGCTCTATGCAGGACTCTTTACTGTAAGAGTCACTGTAAAACCGATACCTTCTCAGAAAATAACCTGTGAATCTGTCTCGGGGTCAGTTCTCCTCAAGTCACTGGGGTGGAACCCTCAAGGCTCCATCTCAGTACCTTCAGTCAGGGAACATAACTGAACCATAATCCACTGAAATGATCTGTTCTAAGCTGGACTGACTCCACACGCCCCGCCTCGCCTCCAGGCTTTTACTCTACTGCTCTGTTTTAAAACATTCGGTTATGAAAAGGAACAAATGCCAACTTTGCACCTGGAGGAACTGATTTAAGCTCCACAATCAGACCTTAGAACCACTGTAGAACCTTTGAGGGAACATTTACACTGTTTGTACCTTAATGGAGAAAAATGTTCCTGAACAGAACCTTCATTAATAACAGTTACAAGCTCAAATATATGAGTGTCTGTTACAAGTGTAGACATGTTCATGTGCACCAGTGTTAACACTTAACACTAACATATTATTAGAAACACTATAGGGGTGATAGCGGATATGAGCATTTTCATAGATGTTTTATCTCACTTTTCCATCAGGTTTTGACATTTATGGTCCAAATTGAAGGCCCAGCTTTAGTACACACTACTTGACGTTGACCCAAACTGGTGACCACCACCACCAATATCTCAGAGCCACATTCATAACTGACAAAAGGCAAAAGCGCCCCTGTTTCCCAAAGGGGTGATCACGCCTTCTGTCTTTGGCTGCTATTGTAAAGCAAGAAAAGGGAAAACTGTCCAGTGTAGGGTGTTTGTCTCCATCCCCTCATACAGCCAGTCTGTTTGGGTTTGGATGAACGCTCTGTTCGGTCCCCCCAAACCCACAGCAGCTGGAAGAATACAGCCAGTCATCGTCTTTCTGAAAAGGCCACATGTGCGCCGTAACACTGCGCGAAATGGCACTTTTAGAAATATCCATATCAGTTATATGCTGTCTCTTTTAATGAGCTACTGATGGTGTTGTTTGTTCCCCACAGCGGCGGTTCCAAAGAGTCTTTAGGTTTAGGAACACCAAAAAGGGTTCTTCTATTGTTACAACCTTGACATCATACCAATTGCAGAATTTTTGGTCCAATATAGAACCACACACATGCTCCATCAATCTGAAGAACCATTTCACCATGCAAAGAAACATTCAGTCATGCCAGTCGGTCTTTGAGAGTTCATGGTTCTACATAGAACCATTGTCTATATTGAAGCCTGCTGATTTAGGCCCAGAGCTCTTATATGGGTGTGATATATTACACTTAAAAAACATGTTGGGGTTACAATTTATTATATTTTAAAATAAAACTATGTTATTTTAACAATTTCACCTCAATTTAGCAATATTGGTTTTTAAATCAATGACATAGAACTCAATTTTAACTGCAATAATCTAGAAATGACTATGAAATATATGATTTAAATGACAAAGAAAATAATTGCTGAATAAATATAAAATATATAATAAAAAGTCCCCAGGAGTCGTGTCACTGGTGTTACTGCGTCTCTTATTTTGAAATAAAAGTCACACCGATGACGTCACTCGACCTCCTTCGACCTGTTTTCTGAGGATCTATGAAGAAAAGCTCATGGTGAGTCCACTGTGTCTCTCAGTTCTCAGAGATCTTCTCATTCAGCTCATGATCTCATACGAAGCTTTTAGCTGACGTCACTGGTGTGACCGACTTTATTCTGAGGTCATTGTGAAAAAAAAGAAATGGATTAAATTCCATGTTTTAGTGGACGTTCCTTGATGGACAGCGTGTGGTTTGATGTTCTGTGAAATGCATTGATCATTAAAAACGTCTCTGGTGTTTCCTTTATTATGTGGAACACCAGTGAGGATCGGTAACACCAGTGACTCCTATGGAGAGACAGGACAGTGGACACTTCTGCAGAATGACGTTGTAATGAAAGTGGTTTTCTCTGGACTTGCTGGTCTGAGAGGAAACATCCACAGTCCATTCTCAGCCCAAAAACCCAAAACAGCAGCACTCTGAGCTCCTTGCTGTCCTGCTCTTCCTCACAGTGGAGATCCGCTCTGCTCCCTCCTCATTTGTATAATGTCGGGTCATGGATGAAATTGAGTCTTATGCAGGCGGATTGAAGTTTTAATTCGGCCCTTCGCGCTCTGGGGCATCCACACAGCCTGCCCCGCCCACCGCCCGCCAATCAATTAGAGGACACAGCCTAGCATGTTCATCTCTCTCTCTCTCTCTCTCTCTCCTTGTCAATCTCTCTCTCTCTCTCTCTCTCTCTCTCTCTCTCTCTCTCTCTCTCTCTCTTTCTTTCTCTCTCTCTCTCTCTCTCTCCTTGTCAATCTCTCTCTCTCTCTCTCTCTATCTCTGTTCTCCCTCTCTCTCCCTCTCTCTCTCTCTCTCTCTCTCTCTCTCTCTCTCTCTCTCTCTCTCTCTGTTCTCCCTCTCTCTCCCTCTCTCTCTCTCTCTCTCTTTCTCTATCTCTGTTCTCCCTCTCTCCCCCCCCCCTCTCTCTCTCTCTCTCTCTCTCTCTCTATCTCTGTTCTCCCTCTCTCTCCCTCTCTCTCTCTCTCTCTCTCTCTCTCTATCTCTGTTCTCCCTCTCTCTCCCTCTCTCTCTCTCTCTCTCTCTCTCTCTCCTTGTCAATCTCTCTCTCTCTCTATCTCTGTTCTCCCTTTCTCTCCCTCTCTCTCCCTCTCTCTCTCTCTCTTGCTCTCTCTCTGTGCTCTCTCTCTCTCTCGCTCTGTCTCCCTCTCTCTCTGTGCTCTCTCTCGCTCTCCTTGTCACTCTCTCTCTCTCTCTCTCTCTCTTACTCAGTTCTGTTTTATTTTCCAGCTGTTGTTATTTTAAGAAGTTGAATTATGAATTACGTGTGTGTGTGTGGTGAGTATTTGTGTAGGTGTGTGTGTGTGTTTGTGTGTGTGTATGGTAAGTATGTGTGTAGGTGTGTGTGTGTGTGTGTGTGTGTGTATGGTAAGTATGTGTGTAGGTGTGTGTGTGTGTGTGTGTGTGTGTATGGTAAGTATGTGTGTAGGTGTGTGTGTGTGTGTGTGTGTGTGTGTGTGTGTGTGTGTGTGTGTGTGTGTGTGTGTGTGTGTGAGAGAGTGTTGGAGATAAAGGAGTGCAGATGAACAGTCCACAGCTGTATGTAAACGAGTGCTGGTCTGTGTAACGCGCTGTGTGTCACTCAGGTGCTGTAGTGTGTATTTTCTCTGTGGTTTGCAGTATCTGTGGCCTAAAGCTACAGTATGGGGTGTTTTTACAGCGCTGTGTTTCCACTCTGCATCTGTCAGATGCCTCGTATTTAACGCTCTCAGCACCGCAGGCTGTCAGACTCATGGCTACAGGCAGAGAATTAGCTCAGCAACTGAGACAGAGAGAAACACACACTGTCTGTCTAAAGTTTAGGGACACCTAGGAACAGCAAGAGTTCAACTTAAATCTAAACCTGTGTCTAATATTTAATAGTAATCATGATAATATCTTTTTTATACAGCACTAATCATGCTGGTGGCAGCTCAGAGTGCTTTACAGACACATAATAAAAGTATTCATTTAAAATCACCTAAGAGTAGCTCGGCCACTTTACATGAAGTCCCCTTATTTACTGAATATTAAGATTTAGTTAACATCAAATTCTCTGTCTCTATATCTGAGTGTGTGTCTTTGTGATGATCCAGCTCAGAAATCCGGTTCAAACCCTCCTGAATCTGTAGAGCCGCCCTTTCCATTGCATCTCATTATGAGATCATATGAGACTCACATCCGGAGTTATGAGCCTGTGAAGAGGGGCTGAGATACACGTCATCTGCCGCTCACTGTGTGGAGCTGCTGGATTCGTGTGTCCGTCTACATTCTGTGTGAAACTGACCAATGGACCCTCAGGAGATCTCTAAGGACTGACCGTCACACCGGAAACCCTTCATTCTTCATTCAGTGCACATCGGAGACTCGTGTGAAACGGCGTCAGAGAGTTTCCAGCTGCTGAAGCTGCTGCAGCGGGTTTGGAAAGTAGTGATGAAGATAACGGAGCGTTTAGATATGAAACATATGAGGATCACGTTCTAAGAAGAACCTTTAGAGGAGAGTTTAAGAAGAGAGGAACACATCCAGAAATGACCTCAGACTCCAGAGGGTTAAGTGCTGAGTTAAAGTGCTGGGTTTTCAGGTTTATTAAAAGTGAGCTCTGAGCTTAACTGAGCTCCACAGTTTAGAAGCTGAATAACTGAGAGTCTCTCCATATTTCCTGTATTTTACGGAAGTCGTTAGCAGAAGATCAGTCATACGTGTTTATATGGAGTATTTCTATACTAACAAATTATTTCCAGTGATGTTTGTATTGTAGTTGGGCAAGAAATGAAAAGAACATGGTTGTTGCCATATGGCAACAAAATTCAGAAACGGGTTAATAACAAATTAATGCAACATTCTATTTATAGGTGCCATCATATGTGTTTACATGGAGTATTTTATGCTTACAAAATACTTCCAGGGAAATTTATATCATAGATGAGCAAGAAAAGAAAAAAAGGTTGTTGCCATAAGGCAACACTGTACAGAAAAGGGCTAATAACAAATTAATGCAAAATTCTCTTTATGCGTGCGGTCGTGTGTTCATATGGAGTAATTTTATGTTGATACAATATTTCCAGTGATCTTTCTATTGTAGATGGGCAAGAAATGAAAAATATGGTTGTTGCCATATGTTAACAACATGCAGAAATGGGTTAATAACTTATGTAAGGTATATTATGGCAGATTTCAGTTGTTGTGTTTCATTATATATGTTCATATATATATATATATATATATATATATATATTGCATTGTTCAACAGCTTTGAATGCATCTCAACCTCAAGATTTTATTAGTTTAAACTAGTGTAAACAGCTTGTTTATGCTAGCAAAATATTTCCTACATGCGTATTATAGAGCTTATACCATGAATCTATGGGGAACACAAACACTGAAACTCAGCCGCACTTCTCACATTAACCCCAGTGGCTCAGGTGTCAAAGTCCTGGCCTTCAACATTCCTTCATAAAGAAACTCTGATTTTCTCGCTGTGGTCATTGCAGCCTCACTGGTCTCCATCAGCCGAGAACAGGACACAGCGGTCAGCGTAACAGACACACGTCCACGAGCAAAGGGCCCAAACCCGCGGCGCTAATGAAGTTCTTTTGTCTGGTAAATGCTGCAGTGGTCAGAAGTGGGGATAAACTGGGGTGAAAGGTATATTGGTGGCGTTTGGTCGACTCGTTACTGTGTTTGACCTCCGTGGCTAATGCTAACACTGGGTAGTGAATGGGCCCAGGGGTCATTGCCCAGTGACACATGACCGCGTGACCTGCCTCGGTTAATTCCAGCAGAACAATGGCTTCGGCCCCAAAGGGAACTCATCCCATTAAACGTCCGTGCCAAATTAATTGTTTGTTTTTGCACCGCGCTCTTCCTCTGACCCACCGGTCAACTTGTTGTAATAACGTTTTGGTGTTAATCTCAGGAAAACGTGGGATGCAGTTGATGGAAAAGCTCGATTGATTCCGTTGAGGTCCCAGCCGGTGTCAGGGTCTCCAACATTCCTCACGCTCTCCATCTCTTTACTCGACTCGACCACCTTACCCTGAAAACTTCCTCTCCGAGTGATTAAAGCCAGCTTTACAGAAACGATGTTGTGATCAATGAGCATAATAACTGCAGAGAGAGAGGTGAACAGGTGAAGAGAAAGGGAGGAGAGAGAGACAAAAAGAGGGAGAGAGAGAGAAAAACAGAAAGCGAGAGCTAGCCTGATAATGGGAGAGAAAGAGAGAGAGAGAGAGAGAGAGAGAGAGACAGAGAGAGACAGAGAGAGAGAGAGACAGATGGAGAGAGAGAGAGAGAGACAGAGAGACAGAGAGAGACAGAGAGAGAGAGAGACAGATGGAGAGAGAGAGAGAGAGACAGAGAGAGACAGAGAGAGAGAGAGACAGATGGAGAGAGAGAGAGAGAGAGAGAGGGAGAGAGAGAGTGAGGGGAGAAAGTGACAAGGGAAGAGAGAGAGAAAGATGGAGAGAGAGAGAGAGAGAGAGAGAGAGAGAGAGAGAGACAGAGAGAGAGAGAGAGAGAGAGAGAGAGAGAGAGGGAGAGAGGGAGAGAGAGAGTGAGGGGAGAAAGTGACAAGGGAAGAGAGAGAGAGAGAGAGAGAGAGAGAGAGAGAGAGGGAGAGAGAGAGTGAGGGGAGAAAGTGACAAGGGAAGAGAGAGAGAGAGAGAGAGAGAGAGAGAGAGAGAGAGAGAGAGTGATGTAACAGTAAGTTTCAGCACCTCAGGGCTCTAAGCTGATCCTAACGTGAACGTTCTTTAGTTTCTCTCCATCAAAACGCAGCAACACAAATAAATGATCCCTATAATTATACTTACATTAAACTGTCACACTGAAGTTACATTAAACCAAACTGGATTCACTGGATGTGATTATAATTCATCTCTCAGCTGTAATAGAGACTTAATAACTCCATCTGGTCTGAGATGATTTAGACACGCAGTTGTCATGATGCTATTTTGGTGGGATGTAAACCTCTATTCATTACTAACTACATTAACAATAGTAGATACTGAATAATTCATAGCAGATGCTGAATAATTCATAGTAGATACTGAATAATTCATAGTAGGTACTGAACAATTCATAGTAGATACTGAATAATTCATAGCAGATGCTGAATAATTCATAGTAGATACTGAATAATTCATAGCAGATACTGAATAATTCATAGTAGATGCTAAATAATTCATAGTGGATACTGAATAATTCATAGTAGACATTGAAAAATGAATAGTAGTTACTGAGTAATTCATAAATTATTGACAAATAGTGCTAACTGAGTCATTTGCATCACTTACTAAATAGTACATCTTAACCTGATAAATGAATGAAGTTCAGTCTTAAACTCCTTCTGAGAAGTGCTGCAGCTGTTGCCTCCTTGTTGAGTCCTTACAAAGAGTCCTGAAAACATCACCACCACCCCCACCCCCCCCACCTCAGCCTGCACGGAGAGCATGTGAGATAAAGGTGGACGAGGGTCATAATTTATGTGAGAGTGAACCTGTTCCTCCTCAGCAGCTCCAGCATCACCTGCCCGTCCAACTGGTCTGCGGCGGCCGATAGACACTCCTGTTCACTCTTGGTCACCCCCGGCTGAGCTCCTCAGGGTCTGTCTGACCACATGGCTGCCATTTATATAGCTGGAGCCTGGACAGCTGGGCACAAACCTGGGCATCTGCAGGCAGTGCACTAAAACAAACACCAGGCCAGCGAAGGAAGTACTTTACTAAATGAATACGACACCACAGGGAGCTGCGTAATAAACCAGCACTGCTCCAGACTGGAGCACAGGCTCTCATGGCTTCTACGCCAAAGTCTGTGTGACGAGCTGCATGTGATCTTTAAAAAGCACATGTGGAGTTATCACCTTCAGAAGAGAATCGTTTAGTAAAAAGACAAATTTATAGCTTTTTCCTCTAATCCCAAATGCAGTCAGTCAGCCAGGGCCTGCTTGTTATTTCTGGCATGCAGGCTGTTTGCTAATGCTAATGCTAATTGGTGGGCTCAGAAAGTTGGGGCTCAGAATGGCTTTACTTTCAACCCCTGCTGGAGCGTCAATCACGTAAGAATCCAGTGTCAGTCAGACGAATGCAGATGTTAGTGAAATGACTGGATTTATTTACGTGAAACAGTGGGGAAGTCCAGAGGGAGGCGTGGGTCGAGACCAGAACCGTATATGTGATCACCAGAGTGATCATGACACCAGGCAGACAAAAGCAGAAGGATAATCCAATATGAGAGGTCATCAAAACAAGCAGACAGGTCAAAACCAGGAATCCAAAAACAGGGAAACAAAACCAAAGGGGCAAGGCAAAAATCAAGGTCCAAATGTACAGGCACAAAAACAAGATCAGGAGAATCACCTAACACAGGTCAGAAATCCGGTGATTGAGATCGGAACCAAGTGCGTGGCTGATCACCAAACTGATCAGAGTCTCCTGGGAAATGGAGTCCGCTCTGGACTTGGAAAGTCTGAGGTCACGTGTTCTCCCAGTGTATCTTGGGAGATGGAGTTCTTAACACTGAGAGGATCTGTCTGAGGCGTGACAAATCAGGACAGTCGAGGGAATTTCCCTTAGCATTTTGGGCCGGATACTGACAGCTAATGTGTAGACTGACACAAGGTTTTGGGATTTTTACCCTGCTCCATTCTGGCCTCCGCTCCCACACCAGCAGACTCAGGAAGAGCTTCTTCCCTGAAGCTGTGACCCTGCACTGTAACCGTACTATAGGTCCTGGTATTACTGCACTGTTTATATTTGCGCAGGCAGCTGCTGTCAGAACAAAACCGTGCATCTCAATTTTTTCTCGCTTTTTCAGTTTTTGAAATAATTTGAAAACACCTGTTGTCCTTTGAGCTGGAATAGGCTCCAGCACCCCCCCGTGACCCAGGAGGAGAAGCGGCTAGCCTTGGGTGGTGTTCAGGTCTGTGGGACTCGTTTTCAGTGTTTACCAAAATAAAACATGATGAGATTTATTATTATTTCAGCCTCAGATTCTTGGCCTTTGCTCATTTTCTGAGAAGAACATATAAAATAACCCATTTTCAGAGCTTCACTCTGTTCACCCCCCACACATTTATATTACACATGTGGTGTTGGGCTGAACCTGCGGGGAGTAAAAATGTGGAGGTGATGTGTCCTTCACTCTGTTCTCCTCCTACATGGCCTGCTGTTAGAGTGTGTGTGTGTGTGTGTGTGTGTGTGTGTGTGTGTGTGTGTGTGTGTGTGTGTGAGGGTGGACAACATGGGCAGGCTGCTGACTGGCTACAGCTGCTACAGTAGAACCCTACGCTGGACACTTATGATATTTTATACATCTGGTATTTTTACATAAATTACTATGACTGTCTTGTTTTAAAAACAATAATGTGGTGGGTCCAGCAGGCCACTGGATAATACACACATCAACACCACACAAGGGTTAAATACTACACAATTTTTTTAAGTTTAAATTTCAGTTTTTACTGACAGGCACATTAAGGGACAAGGCTTAAACAGTTAAGTTTAAGAAAAGTTGAATGACTTTTCAAGTTTGTAAATTTGTTTAGAACTCCATATAAAAGATAAAGCACTTTTGGCTTTTGAGACACAGTTACTTGGAGAAAAAAACACAACAGTCGTTTGACTGGGAGAGACAAAGAGAGGTGGGGGGGGCAGAGAGAGAGGGACAAAGAAAGACAGAGAGAGAGAGAGAGAGAGAGAGAGAAGGAGAGAGAGACAGAGAGAGAGAGAGACAAAGAGAGAGAGAGACAGAGAGGGAGAGAGGGAGAGGGAGAGAGAGAGAGAGACAGAGAGAGAGAGAGAGAGAGAGAGAGAGAGAGAGAGAGAGAGAGACAGAGAGAGAGAGAGAGGAGAGAGAGAGAGAGAGAGAGAGAGAGAGAGAGAGAGAGAGAGAGGGAGAGAGAGAGAGTGAGAGGAGAGAGAGGGGGGCAAAGAGAGAGAGGGACGAGAGAGAGAGAGGGAGATGGAGAGAGGGAGACAGAGAGGGAGAGTGAGAGGAGAGGGGGGGCAAAGAGAGAGAGGGACGAGAGAGAGAGAGAGAGGAGAGGGACTATGTGTTAGATGTGCATAGATACAATATAGCTATATATATATATATATATATATATATATATGAAACATAAAATTATAGAATTTAAATAATCACCATAGTAGCTTTAACACCAAACCTAACATAAATTTTTAAGACATTGTTATATTACTATTATCAGTGCTGTTATTATCTATAATTTTGTTATTATTATCTGTAATTCATATGTTATTATCATAATGATTTCAACACACATTATTCATTTGTTTGGGTTGAACTAATACATTTTAACCTCTATGCAAATGATCTTGTAGATGTAACTAACGCTAAGATTTTACTTGACATGTTTCAAATTGGTCTTATTTATTACGTTATGTTCAAATTTTATTCATTGGTTTATTATCTTGGTCTTATTTTACCATTTTACCACACACATTTTATTCGCTCTCTTCATTTTTTAAAGACAACACAACTGACTGAAGGCAATTAGTCACTGGCCGAACTTGTACACATGGGTTTTGAGTTATTGCGATGTTTGATCCGGTTTTAATGGGGATAAATCTGAGAATATGTGTTATTTCATCCTTGAAAACCATTGTGCAATAGAAGTTGTTCCAAAACTGTAAACTTCTGAAACTTATTTCAGCCTGTTTTTACTGCTTTACCTTAAAACACTGAGAGGATTTGTACAAAAATATAAATAACAATAGCAGTGGCACTAAAATTGACCCATGAGGCACACCACACTTCAAAGCAATACATGCAAAATGTGCAGCACTTATTTTTAAGTTTGGTTCATGTTATATTAAAGATGATTGCGTCTAGTTTGTTGCAAAAACTCAACACAGTTGAAATTTGATAGTTTGGAAAGACGTTCGCAATGACTTACAAATTAAAACAGAATAAATTGAAAAAGAAAATGTGAAAAAAATCTAATAACATTTGCATGTGTGCATTTTGCCAACACAATAAACAGTAATACAAACAAGATTTTGAGGACAAATAATTTGTGTTTTATTACAATTATTTATTTTATTTTAAAAAATAAGCAAATAACATAAACAATGTTAAAAGTTGAATTCCACTGATTTTTCAAATGTATAATATAATTAAATAGTTAAGATATAAACAAAGTCGTTCAGAGCGGTTTGGTGTGAAACGTCCTGTTCTAGAAAATCTTACCGAGTCAGAACTGTTCACAGTGGTGGTGATAGGAACCAGACGTACATGCAGGGCGCTGTGAGGCAAAATAGTCCCCAAAGAAAACTCATTATTCCAGATTTTCCACCATTTTCCATCAACATTCCATATAAGCTCAGAAGACTCGTGTAGGTTCTCTGGCGGTTCTGGATGGTAAATAAAGTGTCTATATCTGTGTTGTAGTCATGGCGACGCCTGGTTCCCATCACCACCACTGTAAAGACGTCTGAGGCATCTCACACAGAACCCTCTGAATCTCTGTTTATACCTCACACACTGAGTTATGGAGGAATTTTGAAAAGTTGGTTAACAGTCAGAAGACTGCTCTGCTAAAAGAAGAGCAGATAAACTGATAAAGAGCAGAATAACTGAGTCCAGGCCATGAGCAGCGGAGGAATCTTCATGTGTCTGGAGCAAGCAGATGCATTGTGGGTGATGGAGCCACAGCCACAGCTCCATCACCTAAAACAAACAGTGGGTCAGGAATGAGGTGTTTTGAGGGTGATGGAGGTGCTCTGTGCTCCTGCCATTGCGAGGAAGTCTGTATGTTTAGAGGGAGGTGGGCTTCAGATGGTAAACAGCACTGAGGGTCCTGTTCTGACTGAAATGACAGCAGAGAATTTATTCAGACTGACCAGTGGACAAACAGACAGATCCACCGATATGCACAGCAGTTATTTACTTTGCTGCAGGATGTTCGACTGTTTAGCCAGGTGATGCGTGGTCTGAAGATTGTTTTGTGAAATGTTGTTGGTTCTGGATACAAAAATGTTTCCATCAAATCAACCAGTAAAGATGTATCACATCATATCATATTACACACATGTGAGCTTCATGTTGTTGATATCTGACAGTGTTGAATTAGTTTGGGTGACCTGATGAGACAATAACCTCAGTTATAACCTTTCCTTAGTTCAATATATGCAATATTTCCTGAGACTGTTAAAAAAAGAAATGATTAATTATTCAAGAAGTGTCTTGGCGCTTTTATTTGTGTAGTGTAGTTGCTTTTACTTAATAATTTAAGTAACGTGTATTATGTATTATGATTATATCACAATATTATGGAGCACATTGTTTACCTTTTAGTAAACAGTATGATCAGTATGATAACACTATGGATAACACCTCCTTATTTCTGCACTCAGCTCCACTGACCGTATAGCTGCACTCTGTAGTTCTACAGTTACAGACTGTAGTCCATCTGTTTCTCTGATACTCTGTTACCCTGTTCTTCAGTGGTCAGGACCCCCATGGACCCTCACAGAGCAGGTACTGTTTGGGTGGTGGCTCATTCTCAGCACTGCAGTAACACTGACGTGGTGGTGGTGTGTTAGTGTGTGTTGCGCTGGTCTGAGTGGATCAGACACAGCAGTGCTGCTGGAGTTTTTAAACACCTGAGAATAGTCCACCCAACGAAAAAGTCCTGGGGGCAGCGTCCTGTGACCCCTGATGAAGGACTAGAGGACGACCAACACAAACTGCGCAGCAGCAGATGAGCTGTCGTCTCTGACTTTACATCTACAAGGTGGACCGACGAGGTAGGAGTGTCTAATAGAGTGGACAGTGAGTGGACACAGTGTTTAAAAACCACTCATACCAGCACAACACACCACCACCACGTCAGTGTTTCTGCAGTGCTGAGAATGAGCCACCACCCAAACAGTACCTGCTCTGTGAGGGTCCATGGGGGTCCTGGGTTTCTGCCCTCCAGTTGCAGCTCTGGCTCAGTGTTTTTGGCCGCTCGGTTCCTACAACATTCTATGTAAAGCTAGCGTCTAGTGATGGTGGGTGGGCTGCACAATTATGTAAACTCCCTTTGTCAGCGAGTGCACAGAAAGCTGCTGAGTCACGGAGACACCTCGGGGCGCTCATGATTCACGGAATGTAAGTGCGGATGCTACATGATCGCATATGTACCTTTATGAGCCGCGCTCTTTTATAAGGCTAAGCCATTTCTCACTCGCTGAGGGGACATCGTTCAACACAGAGGCCAATCTGCCCCGCTTAAGAGACTCTCTAGAGTGTGTTTAGAAAATTAAAGCCCTGGAATTTCCTCATAATTGTCAGTTTTATCATTTTATTACAGCAAGCTTATTCTGAAGGGGTTCCCATTATGATTTATGAAATACAATTAAGCGTGACTCATTTCTGCTCCTTTACACGGGGCTGCATGAATCTGCCCCGCAACATTTAAATAGCATTAAGTATTTGGAGGGGTGGGGGAACACTAGAAGAGCGAGAGGCGAAATTGTCTTATTTCGGATTTAACATCCGGGCCCAGCCCCCCAAAAACACACACACAATAAATATTCCAGAGGTTTTTCACTATCTTAGTCTAAGTTTAAGCAGGGGGGCACGTTGTCTCCAACTGATACAGAAACTAATTTAGAGTGGCTCGTCCAGAGAGATATGCTCTCCGCTGAAAATGAGCATTTAGCATGAGCCAGTACCTCGGGTTCCGAAAAAAAACCTCGACTAATGAAGTTGATCTCTTTAGCCATTCCGAACTAATTGCATAGTTAAGATTACAAAGCATTTGAATGGTAAAAAAATGGACCGTTAATTTAAACAGCACCATATAACATTAATATTCCACATAAATACGATGACTACAAGCAGTTGCTAAAGATTTTTCTGTAAAAGAGTCACTGCCTGACTTTATATCTGTTTCTATGTCAAAAATAAATAACGCAATTCAAAGTAACGTTTAAATTTCCTGATTTAGTTTCTGGTATATGAATATGGTATATATGTCTAAAAGACAGGAGGCTGAGCTGGAGGTGGTGGAGATGAAGATGCTGAGGTTTTCGTTGGGAGTGACCAGGCTGGACAAGATTAGAAATGAGCAGATCAGAGGGACGGTGAAGGTGGAGCAGTTTGGAGATAAAGCCAGAGAGGCCAGGTTGAGATGGTTTGGACATGTGTTGAGGAGGAATAGTGGAGATATTGGGCAAAGAATGTTGGAGATGGAGCTGCCGGGTAGAAGGAGAAGAGGTAGACCTCAGAGAAGGTTTATGGATGTAGTGAAGGTGGACATGGAGATGGTTGGTGTGAAAGTAGAGGAGGCAGTGGATAGGGCGAGATGGAGGCAGATGATCCGCTGTGGCGACCCCTAAAGGGAGCAGCCGAAAGAAGAAGAAGAATGTGAATTGAATGTATATGAATTATTTAAACAACTCTGCTGATATTTTAATAAAGACAACGCACTTTAACTTATAACATCTACACACTGAGGGTTGCTTTCCCAGACAGGGATTAAGCCTCCTGGGGCTGCAGCTTAGTCTCCATGACGACTTCGATGCGGACTGATTTTAGGAAAGTCGCTATCACAGAATAACAGTTCCTAACTTTATGACTCATCATTAACTCCAGATAAGAAAACAGCATCCCACAAACATCCTAACGAGACTGAGGCCCGATGCCATTTCACCTCTTGCCTCAACCACTGAGCCCTTAGCCCTATGTTTTGCATGTTTAGGGGTGGGGTGAAGTGTTGGGGCTACATGACCCTCCATACGGAGGTTTCTCAGAGACTCCAAACAGAGAGAAGAAAAACTAGCAAGACCAAAGAAACCCACAAACGTGAGAATTTTCTCCGTTAAAAAATGATAATCACTGTTTTATCCTGGTTTAATGTCATTTCAGGGTATTATGTTCCTTTTTCTTCGCTTATAGTACAGTAATATCTCGGTAGCTAGCTAGCTAACTTTCTCATTCCACCTTAAATAGTCCAGCAGTTGTGACACCTGAAGCACCAGAATGTCACTGCTGCACCATTTAAGGTGGAACGGGAAAATTCGAACAAGAATCTGGAGAATATCTGACTTCAGCTTCATATCACTGAAGAATTGGGGGGGGGGGTGATAATAAATAATTGCTCGGCAAATGTGTTTGGGAAATGGAGACTGAAACTGTGGCGATGCTCTGATTAACAGGAGGGGGCGCTCTCACAGTATTCACAACTGACAGTTTATCACACTTTAGTGTTGCTGTGATGGTAGCTGTCTAGCTGAGTATCATTTTTAACATTATTCTGATGCGTGTTTACGTTTCAGCTATGCACGTAGGGTAGGTTGCTAGGTAACAGACATGACAGCTGATTTTCAACTTTGATCAAGTAGGTTAAGATTTCCTAACTGGAGATTAGACGCTGTAAGATAAGATTCCCCTTTTAAGATCTGATTTGCTTCTGTAATTTATATTTATGAAAAAATCTTATCTTGACCCGTCAGACCTGAACTTAGGACTAAAGACAGGAAGGTTCTACAATTCCTGCTCCCTTTCTCTCTTTTCTTTCTCGCTGTCTTTTTGTCTCTCTCCTGCCTTATTCATGCATTCTCTTTCTCTTTCTCTTCTGCCTTGTTTTTTTTCTCTTTTTCTTGTTCTCTCTTAGCTCTCTCCTTCTCTCTTTTCTTTCCCTCTCCTGTAACTTTTCTATCATTCTCTCCCTCTCCCTCTCACCCTCTCTCCCTCTCTCCCTCTCTCTCTCTCTCTCTCTCTCTCCCTCTCACCCTCTCACCCTCTCTCCCTCTCTCTCCCTCCTTCTCACCCTCTCTCCCTCTCTCTCTGTCCCTCTCTCCCTCTCTTACTCTCAATCTCTCTGTCTCTCTCTCTCCCCCCTCTCTATCTCTTTCTCATTCTCTCATTCCCATTCTCTCTCTCTCTCTCTCTCTCTCTCTCTCGCTCTCTCCTTCCTTCTCACCCTCTCACTCTCTCTCTCTCTGTCCCTCTCTCCCTCTCTTACTCTCAATCTCTCTCTCTCTCATTCTCTCTGTCTCTGGCTCTCTCTCTCCCCCCTCTCTATCTCTCTCTCATTCTCTCTCTCTCTTCCTCTCTGTGTCCCTCTCTCCCTCTATTACTCTCTATCTATCTCTCTCTTTCTCTCTCTCTATCTCTCTCATTTTCATTCCCATTCTGTCTCTCTCCCCCCTCTCTATCTCTCTCATTCCCTCATTCTCATTCTCTCTCTCTCTCTCTCTCTCTCTCTCTCTCTCTCTCTCTCTCTCTCTCTCTCTCTCTCTCTTCCTCTCTGTGTCCCTCTCTCCCTCTATTACTCTCTATCTCTCTCTCTCTTTCTCTCTATCTCTCTCTCATTTTCATTCCCATTCTGTCTCTCTCCCCCCTCTCTATCTCTCTATCTCTCTCTCATTCTCTCTCTCTCTCTCTCTCTCTCTCTCTCTCTCTCTCTCTCTCCCTCTCTCTCTTTCTGTAAATATGGTGAGAGTGCTGGAGGCTGTGCAGTAGTCACTATTGTGCGTTCTGTTAGGGTTCTTTGTTCTGCTCTAATCAGCCATGGCCGATGTGGAGCCTCCAGCTCATTACGTATTCGCACTCGGAGGTGACCATGGGAAGTTTTTTTTTCCTTTTTTTCCCCCAGAAGCCTCGGCTGCAGTACTGATGAATTACCTGCTCAGACAACACCCAACAAACACACACACACACACACACACACACACACCTGCTGCTTCAGTTTCACTGTGGCCTTCTCCTCTTCACACACACGCATACAGAGTTGTAGCTACATCTGCCTCGATTAGACCCCGGGGGTCCACAGTGCTGCTGCTGCCCGCTGCCCCCTGCCACAGCATTTCATATTTCAGCCAGTAAAAATGCAGACCCTGCGACCTGAGTGTCACTTGCATGAAGATTCTTTTGCTCTGTTCTCTTTTAAAAAAACACCAACAAGAATTTCCACATTTTCACAAATGTCCCTTTGAATTCTCTGTCTCTATCTCTGTGTCTGTCTCTTTGTGATGATCCAGCTCAGAAATCCAGTTCAAACCCTTCCTGAATCCGTAGAGCTGCACTTTCCGCTCCATCTCATCCAGAGATCCTATGAGACTCACATCCGGAGTTATGAGCCTGTGAAGAGGGGCTGAGATACACGTCATCTGCCTCTCACCGTATGGAGCTGCTGGATTCGTGTGTCCGTCTACGTTCTGTGTGAAACTGACCGATGGACACTCAGGAGATCACTAAGGACTGACCGTCACGCCGGAAACCCTTCATTCTTCATTCAGTCCACATCGGAGACTCACGGTGTCAGAGAGTTTCCAGCTGCTGAAGCTGCTGCAGCGGGTTTGGAAAGCAGTGATGAAGATAACGGTGCGTTTGGGTATGAAACACATGAGGATCGTGTTCTAAGAAGAACCTTTTACCCCTTAAAATCTCAGGCTTGTTATATGAAGATTTATTATTCAGTAACTACAGGGGCTTCAGTGCAAACTGGCTGAGCTAGTCTGTGGTTACTGAAGTGTGTAATAAAGGGCCTGTAAAGGGGCTAAAGGAGAATTTAAGACATGGAAAAATTGAGAAAATCCCTTCCGACCCCAGAGGGCCAACAATAAACTCTACATTGCCTCCCACACAAGATCCACAGCCTGTTTGATCCCATATAGAACTGAATCAACCGTAACTTTAGCGTTAGCGCTGCGATGGCTAATGGAACGATAAGCAACAAATCTGAGCATTTCTTCACAGCCTGCCGCAATGGCTGGATTACTAAAACAGGACTTTACTGCCAGTGGCCAGGACTAGAGCCAGGACTAGTGCCAGGATTAGGATTATGGTTTGGGCTAAGGTCAATTTTATGTTTTATATTAGGTTTGTTTTAGGATTAAATCAGGATTAGGGTCAGGGTTTGGGTTTAGGTCAATTTTATGTTTTAGATTAGGTTTGGTTTAGGATTATAGCAGGATTAGGATTTTGGTTTGGGTTTAGGTAAATTTTATGTTTTATATTAGGTTTGTTTCAGTGTTATACCAGGATTAGGATTAGGGTTTGGGTTTAGGTCAGTTTTATGTTTTAGATTAGGTTTAGTTTGGAATTATAGCAGGATTAGGATTAAGGTTTGGGTTTAGGTAAATTTTATGTTTTATATTAGGTTTGTTTCAGTGTTATACCAGGATTAGGGTTTGGGTTTAGGTCAGTTTTATGTTTTAGATTAGGTTTAGTTTGGAATTATAGCAGGATTAGGATTAAGGTTTGGGTTTAGGTAAATTTTACTCTTTGGATTAGGTTTGGTTTAGGATTATGGCAAGATTAGGATTAGGAGTAGAGTTTGGGTTGAGCTTAATCTTAGGTTTAGGATTAGTTTCTGTTTAGGTAGATGATGCGGGGTCAGTGGAAATCAAAATATATAAAAATTATGGCTTACAATATTTATTTATTTATTCTTGTGAGATCCGTTATTAACACGTGTGTCCTAAAACTAAACGTAGTTCATTTTTACACAACTATTTTCCAACATTTACTTATCCTTTGGAAATAAACAAGCTGTTTTTGTTGCTGTGTCTTTTATGAGTGATATATGTATATGAGCTCTGTTCGGATTGGCTGGCCTGTATTCAAGAGGGATTCTAGTCTGAAACTTGTGGTTGGTCAGTGTAGTGGGTAACACCTCTGCCTTCTATGCTGTAGACTGGGGTTCAATCCCCTGCCTGGGTAAGTACCTTGCACTATACCAATAAGAGTCCTTGGGCAAGACTCCCAACACCACTTTAGCCTACCTGTATAAAATAACCAAATTGTAAGTCGCTCTGGATAAGAGCGTCAGCCAAATGCCGTAAATGTAAACATTCCTTATAACTTCACCATGATTGAGAGGGGCTGAATTGTAGTAGGCGGAATAGAACAGATGTAAACATGTTGTTTTTTAAATTTGTTGGTTTTTTTCATCACAAAAACAGTGAATTTAAAACAGGCTGTTTTTGTGAATTCATTTCCATACATGGACTGTTTTAGTACATATTAAGTACAGAGACAAAAAAAAATATCTGATCAAATATTTAACATCTGTGTAAAACGGTAATAAATGTGTTTACACAACAGAAAAAATGTGTTATTAACCGCCCAGCCAAACTAGAATGATACAAATATCACTACAACCAGGAAAACAGATGCTCTGTGGAGCAGCTTCATTGGACTGTACATGTTTGAGCCACCAGAACCAAAATCCAATTCAAAGCCAGAGCCTGACCTACCTGAGAATTGACCTCGCTCCTCTCATCCTGCAACAGAGCGGTCATTCGCTCCTCTCATCCTGCAACAGAGCGGTCATTCGCTCCTCTCATCCTGCAACAGAGCGGTCATTCGCTCCTCTCATCCTGCAACAGAGCGGTCATTCGCTCCTCTCATCCTGCAACAGAGCGGTCATTCGCTCCTCTCATCCTGCAACAGAGCGGTCATTCGCTCCTCTCATCCTGCAACAGAGCGGTCATTCGCTCCTCTCATCCTGCAACAGAGCGGTCATTCGCTCCTCTCATCCTGCAACAGAGCGGTCATTCGCTCCTCTCATCCTGCAACAGAGTGGCCATTTGCTCCTCTCATCCTGCAACAGAGCGGTCATTCGCTCCTCTTATTTATGAAGACATAGCCAGCATAAGCTAACGGAGAAGTAGTAGGCTGTAGCCTGTTAGCCGGCTGACATATTGCCCAGAGAGACCTCTCATGGTTTTTGAGGCTTTGCTACTCAAAGTACCTTGTAGCTGATAGCGCTGGGCACTGGCCTCCCTCAGACTGCCCGAAGGTGGCTTGAGTCGGCCGGCTCGCTGATAGAGAATTTAGCTTAGCTGAAGTTAACAAGGCTTAGGGCTGTAGTTTTTATACCATTACAGCAGGGGTCTTTAATTAAAATTCAATGTGGTCCAGTTAAAGTGAAGGTCCAGAACATCATAACGTCTGACCTGCATCGTGACTCAGCGCCATTTACTGTTTACTGAAGAAGCCGAGGAGGAATATCAGCATCTTATACAGTCAACAGCTGAACATCAGATCAAATAAAGTCCAGTTCGGTCAGATTTCAACAACATTTACTGAACATCAGATCAAATAAAGTCCAGTTCGGTCAGATTTCACCAACATTTACTGTCAGTTTCCTCTTTTTAGATCACGTCATGTGACTCACTTTCTTCTCTGACTGCTGTTTCTCTCCTCGTTCCTCCCCTGTGTGGCGTCACTCACTCGAGTCTCAGCGCTCATCGTAATGCCCAGATCTGATTGGCTGAGCAGCGTCACATGTGACGGTTCTCTGTGAGTTTCCCGGGCTGTGAGTTTCCCGGGCTGCTAAAGCTCCCGTAAAAGCTGGAAAAGCTACACCGATTAAAAAAAGGACCACCCCATCGAAATTAAACCATTCTCCATAGTTTATTGACTTTAGGTCCAAGTCCCTATAGGAAAGCATCTGGGTCTGGACTCGGACCGCGGTCCACCTATTAATGACCTCTGTATTATAATATTGGGGAAGGGCCGGGGTAAGTATGGCTCATCGATCAAATTCTGAACGAAAAAACGTTGACAGTTTAACTACGATTGAGTTCTACACACCTCACCACAATTCATTTCTAACAAGTTTACTGTGTTTAGAAGCAAAGCTCTGAATTTTACACAGACTCTACAGCGTAACTCATGGTATCATATTCTAATGTACAGCAGCTGTTCATCTCTCAGGGTATTAGTATAAAAACAAGCCCGTTTACAGTGTGAACCGAGGAGGGCTTGCGTGCGCTCTGCAAGGTTTGGAGGGGGCAGAGGCTGCCGCTGGTACGGGTTAATGTGACAATAATTAGAGTTGACTCACCCATCTCTGTTTCTAATCCCCTGGATATACTGCACTCATACAGGTGTCCCTAAAATCCAATTAGCACAACCGTGCTTGCTGAGGGGGGGAAAACTCGAGATTGAAAAGAAAAAAAAAATCACAAACCAGTAAGAGGGGAAAAAAAGCAGCTTCCACCAGGAAAGAAAGTTTAAAAACAAACTTCAAACTGGCTTCAAGAAAGGCAGCTAGAACCTTTACTGTGACTGAAATAGACCCTTTTTTTGTATTGCACTATACAGAGGAGAAATATTTAGTTGGCAAACCGCAGTTATAACATACATAATTGAATTCTGATACTGTTTCACATCCGTATTCACCAATCACATAAACAGACCGACATTTGTTACCAGTTCTGTTATCAAAACCTTTTATTTTTGTCACATCAACAAAGCAAGATCAAGCAAGTAAGAAAGGGGACAACAGATAATCAAGACAATACAAAAGAAAAATTACAGGAAAGTAAAAGAGGCCGCAAGTATGCTCTTCATCTCAGATGATGTCCATATTTCAGTTTATATAATGCACAATGCAAAAGATCACCAGGCCTAGGCAGCTGTGGGCTGCACTTGGTTGATAAGAGCTATTGTACATTCAATCTTCACTATTTTAACCCCTTAAAATCCAGGCTTACTACATACTAAGTCTAATATTAAGCTAAAATTATTCAGTAACTACAGGGACTTCAATGCAAACTGGCTGAGCTACTCTTAGGTTATAGCAGTGTGTTATTTAAGGTGATAAACTGGGCATAAACTGATTCTGTAAAATTGCTTTAACAACCTGTTGCAGGGCCCCCTAGTGGCCATTCTACTAGCAGAATGGAAATCGACTGATATTTTTAAATTAATACTATCAAATAAAATATATTTACCCAGCAACTCGGTTATCTCTGTTATCTGTTATTAACTAGGACTGCTAAAGTCACTAGTCTGACTCTGTGTTGAGCTGCTAGTGAGCAAAGAGGGGCAAAAGGGAAGGGGTGAGAAACCCCTGCTGTGAAAAACAATCCCACAAAGACGGCCATGCAGAGATGCAGAGATTTTTTTTTTTCTGAGTATACAACCGCCCACATGTCTGGCCGGACACTGAAGGACGACTGACTGTCGAGCCCTCCTGCTCCCCACTTCAGACCAACTGCCCACGCCCAGCTACCGCCACCTACCTTGGACCAGCTGCCCACCCTACACTGATGTTCTCATAGACTCCCAGCTATTCCTACTACTAATATTACTGCTATTAATGTTAGTAGTTTAATAACTCTGTAGGTAGTCTGACCAGAGGAGGACGGGTCCCCCCTGGTGAGCCTGGTTCCTCCCAAGGTTTCTTCCTCAGATCTGAGGGAGGTTCTCCTTGCCACTGTTGCCACTGGCTTGCCCACCGGAGGGGTTTTACTTTTATGTTAAATCTTTGTCTTTTCTGGAATTCTGTGAAGCTGCTTTGTGACGAAATCCGTTGTAAAAAGCACTACAAATAAATTTGATTTGATTTGATAAATCAGACAACTGCAGCTTTCTGTATATCAAAGACTCCTGTATACAATAAACACACAGCATTTAAACACAGTAACACTGAAAGTTGACCTGCTCATTGTCCTATGAAGATGAACATCCAGTTTCTTCTGTGTTTGTAAATTAAATATTGAAATATATTCCATCAGTGTTCTCAAAGAAAAAATATTGGTGAGACTATTTGGAGTCGTCCTTTGTAGATGATTGACAAACTCAGATCATCAGCAACACATCAACAGCATATCAAGCAGCAGCAGTGAAGCATCTGAACACCTTGAAGTAACCTCAAAACCTAAACCTAACCCTGGCCTTAATTAATCCTAACCTTAACCTCAATCCAAAACCTAAGCCTAACTTTAGCTCCAATCCTAATCTTAACACTCATGAAAAAAATGATGAGAAAATAATAATAATCCTAACCCTGGCCTAATCCTAACCCTAAACTTAACAAAAACCTAATCTTAACCCTGACCTAACCTTTACCAAAACCTAATCCTAATTCTCACACTAGCCCTAATCCTAATCCTCACCTTAACCAAAAACTTAATCCTAACCCTCACTCTGGCCTTAATCCTAACCTAACCTCAACCCAAAACCTAATCCTAACCCTCACACTGGCCCTAATCCCATCCCTAACCTCAACCCAAAACCTAATCCTAACCCTCACTCTGGCCCTAATCCCATCCCTAACCTCAACCCAAAACCTAATCCTAACCCTCACCCTGGCCCTAATCCCATCCCTAACCCCAACCCAAAACCTAATCCTAACCCTCACTCTGGCCCTAATCCCATCCCTAACCTCAACCCAAAACCTAATCCTAACCCTCACCCTGGCCCTAATCCCATCCCTAACCTCAACCCAAAACCTAATCCTAACCCTCACCCTGGCCCTAATCCCATCCCTAACCTCAACCCAAAACCTAATCCTAACCCTCACCCTGGCCCTAATCCCATCCCTAACCTCAACCCAAAACCTAATCCTAACCCTCACCCTGGCCCTAATCCCATCCCTAACCTCAACCCAAAACCTAATCCTAACCCTCACCCTGGCCCTAATCCCATCCCTAACCCCAACCCAAAACCTAATCCTAACCCTCACCCTGGCCCTAATCCCATCCCTAACCTCAACCCAAAACCTAATCCTAACCCTCACTCTGGCCCTAATCCAGTGTATCTCCAGGTCCAGGCTGGTGTCAGTGAGGCTGTATCAGCTCGGTGAGGACGTTGATGGTCTGTATTAAACCCGTTACTGTTCGGTTCCTCCCAGTTAAACATCTACAGATCTTTCTTGTGATAATCTGCTGAATGTATTCACTGCTGCTACCTCATTAACATGCTGATATCAAAGAGCCTGTTGAGGGTTTATTTAATGTAAAAAGGACACTCAGAGTAAAGTGTCACTAAAATATTGTAGAGCTCAACCGAGGGAGAACCGAAACAGGCACCAACCACATTTTTGGAAAAACTGATTTTAAACCAAGATTTGATTCATCATCCATAAACGCGGATTAGAACTGCAGTTCGGTTTGAAAAACAATTTACACGATTCTAAAGCTTTGCATCCTCAGGACGTTCCCGGAATGTGTGAAGGGACATTCCGGGGAGAAGCAGTATTACATATGTGACAATCAATCTAGACTGAATTCTCTTCGATACAGAGCAAAGTAGGTTTGATCCAACACCGGGTGGGAAGAAAAAGGAGAGGCCCAATGAACCTCACATGCCTTCAGGGTGGATCTCAACTGTAAGTACACAACATAAACGGATGTTGGCAGAGAACGTTTTGTTCTTAAAGACAGGAATAAACTAATTAGCAGATATTTACGCCCATAGAAGACCAGGAGGGCTGAATGAAGGCTTCGCTGCCACATAGCAGGTTGTGTCATAGTGCAGTGGATTGACAGAAATGAAAAAAAGCCTCCCATAATTCTCTCCACGTGTGTTTGTGAGGCTGAAGATCTTCTTATTTATAGCCGTAGACATGGCATTTTGAGACGAGTGGAAGGAGGAACAGGAAAACAATATGAATCTTGACAATAATACATACATAGTTTTTGACCCATGACTGCAGAAACCAGTCAGCTTCCAGTGTTTTTGCTGTATGATGCTGTGCTGTAGTGTATAATGGCAGTGATGTTATTACATGTTATTACAGGTGAGTCGAGACCAAGACTCTGTAGTAGTCTAGTTTGAGTCAAGACTGAGGGCAGATTTTATATTTCATCACACAAAAATAAAATGGGGGGAAAAAAATTATATTTTAGTACATTTTCATTAATAAATATGTATATATTAAGTTTTACTACATACTTCTAGAACCAAAGAGTAGCTCAATTTGATTGCGTTGATGTCCCTGTAGCTACTGAATTATAAACCTTTGTGTGTGATAAGCCTGGATTGTTAAGCGGTTAAATTTGGTATAATTCATCAATTCCAACAGTAAATAACACATAGCCCAAAACTATTATTAATAGATTACAGTCTTAGACCAACTTTGCATTGTGAAATTTGGAAGCAGGTGAAGGTAAATCCTCAACTGGCAGTGAGCCGATCTGGTGTTCCTATGTAGAGACAGATTTATTCTGTTTGAAGGTTTTGTTAATGTTGGATAAAGGTAGAAAAATAGCTCCATTTCCAGTGAACTTAGGCGAAAACATCGCACTCTGCTGCCCTCGAGAGCAGTTTCCAATCCAGCTTATCCAGAGACTGGGACTAAACCGAGTCCAAATGTTGAGACTGAGGCTGTAAAGACCAGACTTGAGTACTAAAGCACTAGTATGGCTACATTCCTACAGGAGCTAAAAGTGGCACAAATTTGGATTTTTCTTCACATTTGTTATCAGTGTTTCAGTGTGAACAGTGTATGGGGGGCAGTCGTGGGCTGTGGGGAACCGGCCCTGTGACTAGGAGGTCGCCGGTTCGATCCCCAGACCTGAGAGCATCTGACTGAGGTGTCCTTGAGCAAGACACCTAACCCCCAACTGCTCCCCGGGCGCTGCGGATTGGGCTGCCCACCGCTCCGGGCAAGTGTGCTCACTGCCCCCTAGTGTGTGTGTGCTCACTAGTGTGTATGTGGTGTTTCACTTCACGGATGGGTTAAACGCAGAGGTGGAATTTCCCCGTTTGTGGGACTAATAAGGGTCACTTAACTACAAAAAGACACTGAATCTGACAATTTCAGTTCCAATTTGAGATACTTTCATATGTAGTACTGAAATCTGATAACAGCAACACGTATCTGATATGCAGCAACTCGGTCTGAGCAACCAGATCAGAATCCATGCTACTTTTACGTCAATCTATATATATTGACTGCTTACATCTTCAGCTGTATATACTGTATATGTCAGTACTTGATTGTAACTGTACTCCCACTGCACATCCTTTGCGTTACTCTTAGATTGTTTGTGTACTCTCCGTTTTATTTATACCTTTTCTCTGTATTTATTTATGTAGAATTGTAATTCTGGTACTGAATGAATAAAGATTCTGAATCTGATTCTGATTCAGTGCTGCTCTTGGTTCTGGCAGTGAAACTGAGAGCTGCAGCGGTTTATTCAGTCGCTGCTCTCGGACTAAAAATGAGCCAGGCGTGCTTCTGGATCTGCTATTACACATTAGCATAGCCGCCGCTGATATTTATGAATGGCTGCTCTGAATCAAGGCAGGTTCTTTCTGCTCGGCTGCTTCTGAGGAAGCTTCTTACTTTTCCCATCTGATTTTTTCCCACACAGTACACAGACCTCAGCTCACAGGTGCTTTATTACGCTCACTTTTATCCTCCACTGATTATCGCCTGCTAACTTAATTCAGCTCAGTTCAATTCAGCTTTATTTTCAACACACATGCAAATGTGTAACACACTGAAAACATATTCCAATGGACGTATATATCCAATGTAACATTGCAGTGTATTAGACTATTATTTGGGTGGACTAGTTCAGTCCTTAATCCCGTAAAATACAGGATTAGTATTCTGGACCTAAGTTAAAGTTCTGTTGTCAGAGTGAGGAACTGAACCCACATACAGACCCTTAGAGTTTAATGGGGTTAAGCTGGAATCTTTACAACTTTTTTATGAAGCACAGTTCAAGTTTTGTATAAAAGAAATTTGCATCTTTACATTTGAATCTTTACTAAGCTTTAATATCAAAAAAGTTTAAATCTTTAAACTTTCAATCTTTATACACATTTGAGTCAGAGAAAGTTTGACTCTAGAATTTTTAAATCAAAGTTCTTTAAATTTGAATCATAGAAAGTTTTGAATCAAAGAATGTTTCAATCTTTACATTGGAATGTTTGGAAAGTTTTAATTCCAAAAAAGTTTGAACCTTTCCATTTCAGTCTTCAGACATTTTGAATCAAAGGCAACTTCCAACTTGATATGTGTCAAAGTTTTTATCAAAGAAAGTTGCATCTTTACATTTGAATCTTTACTAAGCTTAAATTCCAAAAAAGTTTAAATCTTTAAATTTCAATCTTGAGAAATTTTGAATCAAAGACAACTTACATCTTTAAATTTGGATTTTTTTTTTAATTGAAGGGAGTTGAATCTTTACATTCGAGTTAAATCAAAGAAAGATTGAGCATTTAAATTATGATCTTTAGAATGTTTTAATTAAAGACAGCTTATGTTGTTAAATTTAAGCCTTAGAAAGGTTTAAAGTTTGAATCTTAATATTTCAATCTTTCAAAATGTTTCAATCAGAAAAAGTTTGAGTTTTTAAATGTGAATCTTTAGGAGGCTCTTGAATCTTTAAATGTGACTCTTCAGAAAAATTCAAAATCAATACATTTTTGCCTCTTTAACCTCTTAACTGTCTGTAGGAGTATTGATCTTTCATTGGTTATCACTTGCTTATTCAATTCTGTTCATTGCTGAAACCCAAATAAAAATGTAGTTTTAATATATTCTGTTTACATTCTCATTACAGTTCAGTGCAGAGTATTAATGTGAAGCAGAGGAGACTTTATTTGATGTCAGAGAGATTTGTGTTGAGCTTAGTCGCAGTAAATGAAGTGATGGGTCAGCATCCCCCCGGGCAGGAGTGTTTGTAGGAGAAAGTGTCCCCACAGAAAGAAGAATAATACTCAGTGAGTTGATTTGCAAGCATGTAACATGCTTTCTCCCACCCCCCACCAACCCCCACGACCCCATTGTAGACGGAGGTGGAGAAAGTGTACATGGATGTGTGTGTGTGTGTGTGTGTGTGTGTGTGTGTGTGTGTGTGTGTGTGTGTGTGTGTGTGTGTGTGTGTGTGTGTGTGCGTGTGGAGGATGGGGTAAGTTTCCTTCCCTGTTGGATCCCACTGTTACCCCCCTTCCCCACACACACAGTGACAAAAGCCCTTAGACAGGCTACCCCTCCTACCCCTAATGCCCCTCCTACCCATAATGCCATGCAACCCCCTCCTCCTTGCCCCATGCTGGGGTATGTGGGAGGAAGCTGGGGTCCAATCTCCTGCCCCCTACACACAAACACACACACAAACACACACACACACACACACACACACACACACACACACACACACACACACACACACAGCCTGAGTTCATGACTGCACTAAAATTCAATCTTCTATGATTCACAACTTTCTTGCTATTTAGATGTAAAGATTCAATGTTTCAAAACTTTTTAACAATTCAGATTTAAAAAATAAAAATTTCTATGATTTAAAACTTTTGATTCAGATTTAATATTCAAAACCTGTGAAAGATTCGAAACTCCCAGGAAATCCTAGGGCTTATTAGTCTGTGATGACATGGACAGCAGCGCTTAACTTATTCTTAAGCTATAGGAGTGAGGAAGGAATGCCTAGACCTCATGGGCTAGTTAACCCTTTGAATGGTCAGGGCCCACTGAAAGAAGTTTTAATTCAATGTCCTTAGAATGGCTCAACCAGTTTGCACTGACGTCCCTGTATTTACTGAATAATAACTCTTAGTGTGTAAGAAGCCTGAGATTTTAAAGGGTTAAGAGGTTAAATATTAGAAATTTCACTCATTCAAAACTTTCTAACAATCAATGAATCTTTAAAACTAAAGGTTAACAGTTAAAAATGCAAACTTCCAAACCTCCAAAGATTCAAATGAAAAACTTAAAACTTTAACTATAAAAATGTCAAGAGATTCAAACCTTTTCCCATAAATTTCCAGGCTTAATATAAACCCAGAGTTATTATTCAGTAATCAGATGGAAAGCATTGCAAACTGGCTGAGTTAGTCTTAAATTATAGGAGTGAAGAGTGGAAGCCTGGACCTAATGGGCCCTGGTTATCAAGGGGTTAAAGATTAAAATGTAAACACTCAAACTTTCTTTGATTGAACTTTCTAAAGATTCAAATGTAAAAATTCCAATCTTTCTTATTCAGATGTTCTTTGATTCAAACTTTAACCCAGTGAACTTTAACCCAGTTCTCATAACAGCAGAACTTAAACATCAGTTTCATAGTAGATGTTGAATAATTCATAGTAGATGTTGAATAATTCATAGTAGATGGTGAATAATTCATAGTAGATGTTGAATAATTCATAGTAGATGTTGAATAATTCATAGTAGATATTGAATAATTCATAGTAGATGGTGAATAATTCATAGTAGATGTTGAATAATTCATAGTAGATGGTGAATAATTCATAGTAGATGTTGAATAATTCATAGTAGATACTGAAAAAAATCACAGTAGATACTGAATAATTCAGCTTTTACTAAACAATTCATTGTAGATACTGAATAATTTGCAGTAGATACCTAAAAATTTGTAGTAGACAGTGAATAATTAGAGTAGTTACTAAATAATTCATCCTGGATACTGTACAATTCACAGTTACTAAGTGATTCTTGTTAGTTACTGAATAATCCCATATTTAAACAAATTAAATCTCTGAAATGGTGCTTGACGTTTTGAGCTTCTAATGGTGAACTGCTCTTGTGTGCTTATGAGTTATTATGAGTTATTATGAGTTATTTGGAGTTGCCTTTGACCTCCACGAAGTCAGTCATTAGTCATTGGAGGTTTGTGTATTTGATTTGTGGTTTATTTAATATCTCTCCCTTTATTCTGCCTGTCTTATTCCAACATCCCAGCCTAGTCTAAAGTAAACCCAACTTTTATTAATTAATGCGAGACAATAGGACGCGTGATCCCAGCCACATTTGTCCTTAGAGAAACACAACGAGTGGATAAGCCAGCCATCAGTCTTAATTGGCCTGTGCTAAACTGCCGTGAGCTCAAGTAATGATAGCAAATATCCTGGTGGGAGTTCTATTTGAGCTATGAGCTATAAAAAATGACTCTGTAAACATAAACCCACATCTCTGTGGATGAGCTTCAGCTCGGAGCTGCTTTCAAATTTGCTCTGGACCCTGAAAGCTCCCCAGAAGGGACGGCTGGAAGCAAACTCTACAGCAAAGGAGCCTAAAGAGCCTAAAGACTGAAATGAAAACTTCGGTCAAGACTGATAGCGATTCTTAGAGGACTTTTAACCCCTCAAACTCTGGGCTTATTATTAATCCAAAGACATAATATGGAGCAAACATACATTATTCAGTCACTGTTATGAAAGTAATGCGTAGGTTATGACAGTGAGGTATTGAAATTTAGGCAAGGCAAATTTATTTATTATAGCATGTTTTATACATAAAGGCACTTCAGTGTTTTACACAAACAAAAAAGGTACATCGAAAAGAAAAGTGCTTAAGAGTGAAAATCACTTAAAAATAATAATAAAACAGACTATTAAAAGTACAAAGTACACAAAAGCAAAATGAAAATAAAAGAAAACTAAAGGACTTAAGTGTTATTAAAATTAACATTTAAAAGTAAAGTGCAGAAAGAATACACTGTAAAAAATGAGCGGTCAGTTCAACCTAAAATGATTTAGTAACTGATTTCATGGCTTTTCTTGAGTTGAGTCAACTTGAGGAAACCAGTGTTCACACAACTCAAACATCTTAGTTTAGTCAAAAATTTCCCAGTTACTGTTTCTAGATCTTTGATAAAATAAACTGAATGTGTTTTACTCAGTTTCCCCACTAGCTGGCGCTCCTTCTGTCACACTGTCCCATCTGGAATATCCTCCTCTGGGGTTTCTGGATAATGGACCGCTGTGGTGTTGCTGGGATTTAAACTCACAGCCTCCTGATGTTGGGATGAATTATTACACAGCTGCCCCACATGAGACGACACCACACCTCAAAGTCAAAACGACAGATATTCTCTCCAGGGTTTTAAACATCTGTAGACACAAACTCTGAGCTGCTTCATGTGTTCCTGAGTGGGGCAGTGGACGGAGCCGCCTACCCAACAGGAGGCTGTGAGTTTGAGCTCCAGCGATGCCACAGCCATCCACGAGTGTGCACTCAATGTCTCGCAGGATGGTGTGACGGAGGGAGTCTTGGCTGCTGAGGAAGTCGAGTATAAAAAACAAGTTTTATTCCCATCACTGAGACGCAGAACTAAAAGCATTAAGAGAACTTTTGACTCAACGAAGAAGTTTGAGTTGTGTCCTCAAGTTGAGTCAACTCAAGAAAAGCCATGTAATCAGTTACGATATCATTTTGAGTTGAGCTGACCTCTCATTTTTTTACAGTGTAGAGTGCGAGTCTTAGAGCTCAATCATACACACACGAGGAATGTTTTGAACCTGGATTTATAAATCTCTACATTTGGAGCTCCTACAGGATCTTCTCACAGTTAGTTCCAGGTGTATAACAGCTGAGTGCTGCTTCATCATGTTTAGTTTGAACTCCACAGATCTAAGCGACACCCTCACTTTATATTCTTTAAACGTGTCAGTGACGCATTCCAGCCGAAACCGTCCAGTGGCTAACTGGAAACCAGTGTGAAGATTTCACAGCTGGAGTAATGTAATATAATAATCCTGGTTCTGGTTAATAATGTAATATAATAATCCTGGGTCTGGTTAATAATGTAATATAATAATCCTGGTTCTGGTAAATAATGTAATATAATAATCCTGGGTCTGGTAAATAATGTAATATAATAATCCTGGTTCTTGTTAACAATGATTAATAATCCTGGTTCTGGTAAATAATGTAATATAATAATCCTGGGTCTGGTTAATAATGTAATATAATAATCCTGGTTCTGGTTAATAATGTAATATAATAATCCTGGTTCTGGTTAATAATGTAATATAATAATCCTGGGTCTGGTTAATAATGTAATATAATAATCCTGGTTCTTGTTAATAATGATTAATAATCCTCGTTCTGGTTAATAATGTAATATAATAATCCTGGTTCTGGTTAATAATGTAATATAATAATCCTGGGTCTGGTAAATAATGTAATATAATAATCCTGGTTCTTGTTAATAATGATTAATAATCCTGGTTCTGGTAAATAATGTAATATAATAATCCTGGGTCTGGTTAATAATGTAATATAATAATCCTGGTTCTGGTAAATAATGTAATATAATAATCCTGGTTCTGGAAAATAATGTAATATAATAATCCTGGGTCTGGTAAATAATGTAATATAATAATCCTGGTTCTGGAAAATAATGTAATATAATAATCCTGGGTCTGGAAAATAATGTAATATAATAATCCTGGTTCTGGTAAATAATGTAATATAATAATCCTGGGTCTGGTAAATAATGTAATATAATAATCCTGGTTCTTGTTAACAATGATTAATAATCCTGGTTCTGGTAAATAATGTAATATAATAATCCTGGGTCTGGTTAATAATGTAATATAATAATCCTGGTTCTGGTTAATAATGTAATATAATAATCCTGGGTCTGGTAAATAATGTAATATAATAATCCTGGTTCTTGTTAATAATGATTAATAATCCTGGTTCTGGTAAATAATGTAATATAATAATCCTGGGTCTGGTTAATAATGTAATATAATAATCCTGGTTCTGGTAAATAATGTAATATAATAATCCTGGTTCTGGTAAATAATGTAATATAATTCTGGTTCAAACTCTAGCAGCAACATTCTGAATGAGCTGCAGGTGTTTAATTGTCTTTATGGGAAGTCCAGTTAAGAGACCGTTACAGTAGTCCACCCTTCTGGAGATCAAAGCACGGATGAGCTTCCCTGGATCTTACTGAGACCCCAAACCTTTGATTGTGGAGATGATAGAAGGCTGTTGCGGTCACAGCTTTGATATGGGTAGTGAAAGTGAGATCTGTTTGGACTTTGATTTGTTTTGGGGTTTGAGGTTTTCGCTAATACTAAGTCCCTTTATTGCCACACCCAATAATCTCTGTTTTGTTCTTAATTAACCGAAAACAACTTTGCCTCAGTCAATTATGTATCTGCTTATGTGAGTTTAAAGGGTTAAGCAAAGTCTAAAACCAGCAGATATCTTATGGCTTTCGAATGTTTTGAGAGGAAGCAGGTTTAAGGGTCTAAAAAACACTAGTGGTTCATGCTAAAACGACTTGCTCAGAAGTTTATGTTTGACACTGATTATGAGATGCACTGACCTCGCTGAAGGAATGTGCTCCACACAGAGCTGGAACTTGTGGGCTGGTTTAGAAGGTGAGAAAACAGGAGCTCACAGTCGTTCCAGCGCAAAGACAAACAGTTTGCAGGAACTTGCCACATTCCAGAAGACAAGTGCACCTCTACCCCTCCTTTCTGCTGTCTGTCAGGAGGATGATCAGCAGCCACAATGACCCACCATGCAAAAGCAAAAGCACCCCCAACAGAGCAGCGTCCCTAGAAATGCATTCGACAGTGGCCCCTCCCTCTTCCCCTCACCAATATATCTCCATAGTGAGAGCAATGCCACATTACTTCCCCTCAACCTGCTTTATGAATCAATAATTATAAACTATTGATGCTTCAATGATTAACCAACACTGGTTGTGTAAAAAGCTCTATAATATTCATATGATCCACACAGTCACTCTGACAGACTGTAATACACTACAGGAAGCGTAGGGGGCGATACGGCTTCTACTGTTTCATTTAAAAAGCTCTATAATGTTCATATGATCCACACAGTCACTCTGACGGACTGTAATACACTACAGGAAGCGTAGGGGGCGATACGGCTTCTACTGTTTCATTTAAAAAGCTCTATAATGTTCATATGATCCACACAGTCGCTCTGACAGACTGTAATACACTACAGGAAGCGTAGGGGGCGATACGGCTTCTACTGTTTCATTTAAAAAGCTCTATAATGATCATATGATCCACACAGTCGCTCTGACAGACTGTAATACTCTACAGGAAGCGTAGGGGGCGATACGGCTTCTACTGTTTCATTTAAAAAGCTCTATAATGTTCATATGATCCACACAGTCGCTCTGACAGACTGTAATACACTACAGGAAGCGTAGGGGGCGATACGGCTTCTACTGTTTCATTTAAAAAGCTCTATAATGTTCATATGATCCACACAGTCGCTCTGACAGACTGTAATACACTACAGGAAGCGTAGGGGGCGATACGGCTTCTACTGTTTCATTTAAAAAGCTCTATAATGTTCATATGATCCACACAGTCGCTCTGACAGACTGTAATACACTACAGGAAGCGTAGGGGGCGATACGGCTTCTACTGTTTCATTTAAAAAGCTCTATAATGTTCATATGATCCACACAGTCGCTCTGACAGACTGTAATACACTACAGGAAGCGTAGGGGGCGATACGGCTTCTACTGTTTCATTTAAAAAGCTCTATAATGTTCATATGATCCACACAGTCGCTCTGACAGACTGTAATACACTACAGGAAGCGTAGGGGGCGATACGGCTTCTACTGTTTCATTTAAAAAGCTCTATAATGTTCATATGATCCACACAGTCGCTCTGACAGACTGTAATACACTACAGGAAGCGTAGGGGGCGATACGGCTTCTACTGTTTCATTTAAAAAGCTCTATAATGTTCATATGATCAACACAGTCGCTCTGACAGACTGTAATACACTACAGGAAGCGTAGGGGGCGATACGGCTTCTACTGTTTCATTTAAAAAGCTCTATAATGTTCATATGATCCACACAGTCGCTCTGACAGACTGTAATACACTACAGGAAGCGTAGGGGGCGATACGGCTTCTACTGTTTCATTTAAAAAGCTCTATAATGTTCATATGATCCACACAGTCGCTCTGACAGACTGTAATACACTACAGGAAGCATAGGGGGCGATATGGCTTCTATTTTGTAACCAAGTTCTCCTCATGGAGGCCCATTATTATTTGTATTCATCATTCAATATCTGGTTTGATAAATAAACCCTTCACAGTGCAAGTCTGACTGGTTCATATGACAATATTTTTTACTATATATTTAATACATTGTAATTATATATGGTGTGTTTACAAGCTCAAAGAAACGTATTACCAACATAAACAGTTTTAAACGATGTGTTGGTGAGCAAGACTTTTGCACAGCACTGTATGTCTGATGGCTTTACCAAGGAACTCATAACGGATTGCTTTCTAAGGCTGTGTGCATGTGTTCTGGTACAATGACAGCAGTGGCGAACTGTGACTATTACAGCTAAGCCTGCAGATCAGGCTGTGAATCCTCGCATCCCAGTGAGTTTCTTAGCACTAAGATAATGTTGGTGCACACAAACATTTTGTGTCTGTACTAGATTAAAAATGGACAGTTGAAAGCTGTAAAGACACTCCATAGGTTTTATTCGAACCTTGTAACAGACATTATCATATATCTGAGCTTGTGTGTATCAGTCTTACAGTCACTCTTTCAGCAAAGAGTTCTGACACAGAGCTGCCGCTGCTGTTTTACACTCCTAACAACTAACCAGACCTGCTTAGACCACTAAGCAGTCGTCTAGAACTTCCAGAAGAACGTTTTTTTTCTCATGAAATTAGTCCCACTGTAAATCAGAATATGACGATCAAGTAAGCACAAAATCGTACTACAAAATCATTAGGTCTTCTCTGAAGGCCAAGAAGGTCCTGAAGGTTCTCCACTGTATTTCAAAGTCGAGATGAAATGATCTGGAATTCAACCCCTCTCGGTTCCACTGGAATTTACCCCCATCCCTGTGTAAAAAAGACAGGAAGGTACACAATGGACAACTTACTCTTGTGGATTTGGTGATGTTCTCCATCTGGCTTGTGCATCTGAAGAATGTAGGAGTATATTTGAGTGTGCAAATGTTTTCAAACGTTTAAGATGTGTGGAATAGCCATGTCAGTGGCCAGCAAATAGAACCATTATGTTCTAGGCCACCAATGTTGAAGTAAAAAAGTTAGGAGAACATTACCTTTTTCCATTTTCAGGCCTGTTCTCTTCTAGTAATTTTCACATTGGTTCCCATCAGTTCTGCAAGAAACAAGAATGAATAAATTGTTAGGGGGACAAAAAGAGGAGGAGGAGGTCGTTTCCCAGACCCAGATTAAGCCTAAGCCAAGACTAAAAAGGATTTTTATGGTTTGAAACCCGCAATTTATCCTGAGGCAAAACTTCAAAATTTCTGTGTAATTAAATCATTAAGATGTAAACAGAGCCAATCAGAGCGGTTTGGTGTGAAACGTTCCACTTTAAAGAAACTGACCGAGTCAGAGCCGTTCACAGTGGTGGTGATAGGAACCAGACGTCCCTCTAAAAGCTCCTCACAGAAAGTTCCTACATGAACTGGTTCTGAATTCACTGCCTGATGACTGAGACGCTGGTTTATGAGAGTTTAGAGAACTTCAACTCCATTCATGGTGGAGGGAGACATGCAGGGCGCTGTGCGGCAAAATAGTCCCCAAAGAAAACTGATTATTCCAGATTTTCCACTATTTTCCATCATCAACATTCCATATAAGCTCAGAAGACTCGTGTAGGTTCTCTGGTGGTTCTGGATGGTAAATAAAGTGTCACCACCACTGTAAAGACGTCTGAACCGTTTCACACCAAACCCTCTGACTCTCTCTGGTTACACCTCACACACTGTCGTTGTTATGCAGCATTACAAGTATTTTTGTGCAAGGAACCGTGTTGGGGTCCCTAAACCACCTCTCAGTGGAAGATAATTTGAAGATTGTTTGTAAAGTTTGGTAGAACTTCTACAAAATGTTCTTTTCGACTAAAAGACTTTAATATTTGAATCAAAGCAGCACAATAAATGTATTTTTCCAGGTTAGTCAGCACAAGCCTGTGTATCGATTTTTGCTTTGCTTCTTGAAGAGTCTATTTTTCTTTATTTAGTCAAAGAGAAGCCCTTGTTTGCTCCCCCAAAACAAACGTCTATTGGAGTCTGTGCTCGGGCTGTGGAATCACAGAGGACTTCACAGAGCGTCTGGCCTTTCGCAAAGTTTTCAGGGCCGGACAGAGAAAGGCTGCCGTTGTGTGCGAAGCTTCATCGTCCAGCTGCCGTTCGTTCCTGCAGCAGTTTATTACGCGAGGGCTTGCTAATGAAAGGAGGCTGCTGTGTTACAGTATGTGACAATCGCTGGCCTTATCTCTTTCTCCACTAGCAGAGATTTCACTGATCTGCTCTTCGGCACGGCCATCATAATTCTTCCCCGTCATAAAGAGCGCTTGTTGAGTTTCTGGAGGGATCCACAATGGCCCTCCTTCATCGTTTCCCCGCTCTTTTGGCCTGACCAGAACTCGCTAGGACTGTCAGCGTAGTTGTCGTACACGGCCGGGACTGTTTCTGAGGATCTAAGTAAACAGGTCTGAGTATCATTAAGCTGTTTCTTTTTTCGTGGGATAGGAGAGACAAAAGCAAAAGTAGGGAAGCGCCGCCACTCCCTCACTGCCCGTCTCCTGTTTCCAATGGCTGGGAGGAAAAATGGGCTGAAATGGAGCCGGTAAACAGGGTAGCTTTATGACTCAGCGAGCTCAGGGTACAGCTGTGCTCCTCCACCATCAGAGCCTGTTGTTTATCAGTACAGACTTATAGACAGACCAATATGTATTAATTCGGGCAATATTTGGTTGTTGTCTGTTGTGCTGTGGAAGAAAAACTCTGTTGTTCCTCTTAGCACCATGAATATGAAATATAAGTAGAAAAACAAGTACAAATGATTCACTTTCAGGAGATATTTCTGCAGAGATTCTAAAGTTCAAAAACTGATTAAAAGCTCCAGAGAAAATGTGCCTCCTAACAACCACCTGGAAGAGCTGGTCAACCCCAAAACTGCCCCACGTCAGATAACCAGCGCTTAAAGCTTTGATCTCTGAGAGAGAGAAGAACATCCACAGGGGTTTCTGTCCATCCTTCCACTGTGAGAAGACCACTCAGCGCTGTGGGTCTGAAAGGACGTGTAGCTGATCAAGAAGAACCTCACTGAGAAAAGGAGAGGGACGCATTGAACAAAGAAGCTGGACGATGGACTGACCACCCCAGAGTCCAGACCTCACCACTGAATGGGTTTGATTAGTTCAGAAAATCAACCAGCTTCTCAGACTGAACTTCATGGAGAAGAACCCTAAAGGAACTATAACAAGCATTAATACGGCTCGTTGAGCCTTACTGAAGGACCCATTTTTGAGGGTGTACTCCATTAACCAGTAACAGTTTCATCAAAGCAAAACCTTAACAAACAGATTATCTTTGTTTTTTGTTGTTGTTGTTTTTTTTTAAATCATGCTATTTTATTCTTCTTAACGCTAAACTGAGTTAAGGTTCTCCTCAGTCCCAGCAGTTTTACAGTAGAGTTCTCAACCTCCTCCTTTGAGCGCGCTGGTACAGCTTGGACAGGCATATTAACCGTAATTGTGCTTGCTCTCCGTTAGAAATCTTCATGGAGGCCGTAATCCTGATTTGCAAGTAAAAACATGAGAGGCTTTGGTGTGTCAAAGCTCAGGCTTTAAACAAACAAAGGTGTGAGCTTCAGCTGAATTCGCTAATTCTAAAACATCTCAACCTGGATATGAGAAATTAATAAATGGCACGCATAGCCGCTTACGGTGACGTAGCACTTTCTCAAGCCATTTTTCATTCCACGGCGCAAAATCACAAGGGCGAGGAGAAAAAATGCCAGTGAAAGTTTGCTGTAATAAATTAATTGGTGGTTGCTGGATTGTTCTGAACTCACCAGAACACTCAGGGTTTAGTTCACTCATGCACTAAAATTACACACTGTTACAAAAGACTTGGTGCCTTAATCAGTCCAGACCAGTTGCGCATGCACCTTAAAATCCAGACTTACTCTACACTAAAGCTTATTTTTCAGTCACTACAGTGACTTCAGTGCATCCTGGCTCAGCTATTCTGAGCTTAAAGGAGTGTGTAATAAAACTTTGGGCCCCCCGGCAGTTCCTGGCCATTTAAGGGGTTAAAGCACAAATGGTAATGCGTCTTATATCCACTGTATTCCTCTGGCTGGAGTCCCCAAATTCCCCTTCTGTAGTCGGTTTCTCGGTTGCACATATGCACTTTCAGTTATTGCAGATGTACATTGCACCACCCTGCAAACCTCCGCCCTCACCCCCTGCTGAAGCCTGTGTTCTGTTGAATGTCTAAAACAAAATGAGTTAACACGTCCTCTACAGAGAACACACCAAAACATGGGCTTTTCTTCCCATTTTACTGCCCAATTTCTGTATATTTGCTGAATTTGAAGAGTTGTCACCCCACTGATTAAAATTTCAATTAAATAAGTAGGAAATTTTGAAAAAAAAATGGCTTTTAAATCCCCTTTAACATACTGAGCCGATCAATCACTCAGCCTTTACTTAAACTCAGCACATCCAGGGTGAACCTCATTTATAACACAGCCGGACATTATACAGGAAAAAAAAGTGTATATATAAATTTATGATAGTAAAAGTATAGCAAAGAAAATAAATCAGAGCAAAAATAGATTATTAAAACAGGGGAAAATTATTACTCAAATTTGAAAAATAATTTTTTGCCATAACTTTTTCACAGCCCATAATATGCCCCCCCCCCCCCCCCCCCCCCCCAGTATTTCAAATTCAGCAAATAACATGAACAGTAATAAACAGTAGGTGTGCACTAAAATGTGCTGATGTATGTTCTCTGTGGAGGGTGTGTCACGTTTTTACACAAACCAACATTTATTTACACAAATAAAACAATTTATGTTTTATTTTCTCAACAAATAAAGAGAAATCGTTGGAGTTTTAAACTGGAAAACAGTCTCTATGTTTAAAAATGTAGCTGTATATATCTATACACACCCGTATATCTGTATCTGCTCGTCTTGTGATTTTTCACTTATAATAAATATGTTTGCAGAAATGTTGGCGAATAGTAAATATTAGCCGAATTTCTCGCACAAATTATTTAGAAATAGTAACTTTTGGTCCTGAACTTCAGAACGTGTGTATCGGTTTACTTTGGAATTATCTATCACTCTCTTTTCCTTACAGCAAAGTCAATATTTACAGTGTGCTATTTCCTTATGTATTTCATAAGTAATTTCATTGGGTTTTTACTGAAACCTGCACAGGAGAAATTCGTACATCGTGAATTGGACACGTAAGTTTACAGACGTCTCACAGTGTGTCTGCTAACAGCTTGAAGTTTACTTACACTGTAAAGAGTTGATTTGATGTGTTTTTGGGTTTGATTTGCTGTAAAATGTTGATCTTAATTAACTGAAGTGATTATCTGAGCTGAATAAAACTCATGATCACACATTCAGGTTTGAGACTGTACTGTTTTTACAGGTTTTACAGTTTTTACTTTTTAGCTAAAAGTAATGTTTCAGAGAGCGGCTGCTGCTGCTGATGAATAAAAGCGCAAATGTATGAATGCTGAAGGAGTGGGTGGGAGTTTGTTGGGCTGTAGTCCCCCCCCGTGTGTGTGTGTGTGTGTGTGTGTGTGTGTGTGTGTGTGTGCTGTGGTATGTTTGTCCCAGTGAAAAGAGGGCTGTGCTCAGCCCAGCTCGGGCCCCTGTAATGCTGCAAACAGGACGGATTTGGGCTCCTCTTTTGTTGTCCCGCTTGCTGACATCACACAGTGCAGAGGGGCTGAAATCCCTCTTTCTCCAGCACCAGCACTTTTGAAACAAAACTGCCGTGGCACTGATGAGTATTGCCAACTTGCCAAAAATACCTCATTAATCATCACACGCGCACACGCACGCTAAACAGCCCCGTTCACAGACCCATAAATCCTAACGACAGTCAGAATCACTGCTAACAAACATGCACCAGCGCCGGGCCTTTCAGAGAGTGGAAGCTTCCTCTGCGCTCTGGACGGCGGGATTCACGCCGTTAATGCTATTCATGCTTATACGGGGGAAAACACGGCACTTTCAATGTACTTCATTCAAGTGTGCATTAATGCATGAATAAAATACATCACTTCAATGCAATAACTGAAAAACGCTAAATCAAATTTAAATCAAGAACATCTATTACACACACACACACACACACACGCACACATTTATATATGTATATGAATACATAATTACAATACAGTCTATTTTTATTAATCAGAGTCATTCAGAGCAGTTTGGTGTGAAACGGTTCAGACGTCTTTACAGTGGTGGTGATGGGAACCAGGCGTCGCCATGACTACAACACAGATACAGACACTTTATTTACCATCCAGAACCACCAGAGGACCTACACGAGTCTTCTGAGCGTATCTGGAATGTTGATGATAGAAAACAGTGGAAAATCTGGAATAACGAGTTTTCTTTGGGGACTATTTTGCCGCACAGCGCCCTGCATGTCTCCCTCCACCATGAATGGAGTTGAAGTTCTCTAAACTCTCATAAAACAGCGTCTCAGTCATCAGGCAGTGAATTCAGATCCAGTTCATGTAGGAACTTTCTGTGAGGAGCTTTTAGAGGGGGACATCTGGTTCCTATCACCACCACTGGGAATAGATCTGACTCGGTTAGTTTATCTAGAACAGAGCGTTTCACACCAAACCGCTCTGAACCGACTCTGTTTGCATCTTAACCTTTTATGTGTTCTATCATAGCTGCTAAGGTTGGACAAGCTGTACAGAATGCTGGTAAAAATCCATTCAAATTTGCTGTAACTATAACTATAAATAACACATGTAATTTGACAAACACTGAGTTACAGTTTTGCTGGATTTAATAGGAAGTTCTGCAAAACTCGTCCTACTTAGCACCAACTGCTGAGTAATAACATGTTAGTAGGGGTAGAATGGACAGGCCAATCCTGATAAAGTGGCGGAAATGTTGTGAGAAGGATACTTCTGCCAAAAGTGCATGGTCAACAATGAATGAAAGCTGACTGCCACCAGTCAGCGCTGAGGAAATATAGCCTCGCAATACTTTAAGACATTTTTTGGTGCACGACTGGCTTCACAGTACTTTGATAAATGAACCACATTACTAAAACTGTGATGTGATGTGATTCATAATAACAAAACGTCATCGTATTGCCCTCCGCTCCGGTCAATTCACCACCCTGCTGATGTTTGATTGGCTTGAATAGATGACAAAACCTGACCTAATCTATCCTAACAGTGTGAGCTTTCACACATATGCAGAACGAAGGAATGAGTGATGCACATACATCGACGAAACTGGGTTGCCTAGGTTTGCTAATGTGATGTAAAGCTTGCAAAAGTTGCCAACGACTGCTAAGCATTTGTAGGTGGAGCACAGGCAGATAAACTGTAAAAAGGTGGTGAAAGCGTGATGTAAACAACACTTCGGCCAGACGTCCGGACGGCAACCAGCTAGACTTACTTGCGATGTGCGGATCAGTGGTTACCAGCTTTCTAGCGCTAGCATTTTTGGTCAGACTATTCCTTTAAGGCCGCAAAGTGAGAGAAGGCCAGTCTCCCAGACTGAGGCACTGCGACATGCTGTTAGTGGCTAATAATTCCGCCCGTAGCCTTGGAGAAATATTTACACAGGAGCACAGTCACTTTCACCTTCGCCCTGGAAACGTATTGACAGAGTCGGAGTCATGCTATGCAGAGCGGAGAGCGCAGGCACGGCTAATGGAGGATAAACTTAAGGACGAAAGGTGACATTTAGCACCGATGTAAACAAACCTACACAGTCAACACGCCCGACAAACACTCTGCCACCCAAACACTGGCGTCCTAATAACAGCGTGAACTCATACGAGGGAGGCCGCATGTGAGCGTTTCGGTCAGAAACGCAGCAGCTATCGCGCTCGCGCTCGCGCTCGTGCTCGCGAACACTCGGTTAGCCTGTGTTTTCACAGTCGCATCTCCAAACAGCGGAACGGTGCGTTCCTTTATGCCACTGAGAGTGCTCGAGTGCGCGGCTCTGAGCGGTGTTTCCACTGTTTTTTCCCTCTCCCACTGATGTGACAGGAGAGGATGATACCAGCACTTAGCCGCCTAGCCCCGGCTGCACTCCATCGCAATCAAACACAATCAGCGGCGATGCGGCGCTCGGAGAGCATCACTCTGTTAAACGTCTGACAGGTGGAATCAGCCAGGTTAGGCCCGATGAAGCCTGCTCCTCCGAGACCAGACGAAATGATTTGAAATCATGGAGCGGATTGACTCCGATTTGCGGGGCTGCCAGCAGCTCGGCCTTTGCGAAAGTGAGGAGAAGTGAGTCTTCGACTCAAAACAGCCAGAGAAGATGTTGGAAGACGGAGGTTCAGAAAGAGGCTATGGCACCTGGAAGCATTTGAACCCCTTAAACACTGGACTTATTACTCAGTTAATCTTTAGGCGCATTATTAGGAAACTAACGTGTGTGTATGTTGTATGAATTATTCACTAACTACTATAAATTATTCACTAACTACTATAAATTATTTAGTATCTATTGTGAATTATTTAGTATCTACTATGAATTATTCAGTAACTACTATAAATCATTTAGTATCTACTATGAATTATTTAGACTTAGTCATGCTTAACAGTGAAAGGTTCAGCATTTACTCTCTATTTTTAAATATTCCATTCTAATTATTCAGTTACTACCACAAATCATGAGAAAGAGGACCTGAGAGAGGGAGACATTCTTAAGTTTTAAGGCTTATGAATTATTGATCTGTTGGTTTTTGCAAACACGGTTATCATAATTTACTTAAATTTGGTAAAATCATGCTGTGTTTAAGTTTGGTCCCTGTGGAGGAATTTATTCTCACTTTAAAAAAAAATCAACAAATCTTTTGTATCGTGAATCATGAAAATGACTGTATTTTATCATATCGCCCACTCTTTGGCGAATAGGTCGTTCCACTCCAATGCAATGTGGTAAAAACAGCCCTACATTTCACTCCTGAGCTGCTTAATTCTCTGAGGACTGCAGTTCCACTTCTGCTTCTGGCCATTCAGAACTTTAATAAGCTTTTAATGACCACTTCTAAAACACACCCCATGGTTGAAGAGCTGTTCAGCTCCGTCTGTGCTTTTCCCGCATGCTTATCTTCCTCTCTCTCTCTCTCTCTCTCTCTCTCTCTCTCTCTCTCTCTCTCTCTCTCTCACTCTCTCTCTCTTTTTTCTCTCTCTCTCTCACTGCTTTCAAATCTGTAAATCTGTCATGGCCAGCTAAATTGTCACCCAGGTTTGTCAACTCTGCCTGTGCTCGACAGGGTCACGGGGTTACAATCGATTTCACAGGCCACCTGTGGAGCCTGGGCCGCAAACTGACTCAAAAAATTTATATCAGACTAAGAACTGCCTACCACCCAGGGCTAGGAGGCCAGCGCTCCCCTCCCACCCCCAAAAAAAAGCGTCCCGGGCCCAGCAGAAACTGGCCCAGGCAGAGGCTGGGGTTGGTGACCCTGCAAGCTGACCCCTTCAAACTTCAAGTGAATTGTTCTGGCAGTTTCCACGGTGACAGGGCACTCCAGGCTTATCCTTCTTACTCTGAAAAGGGTAGGAAAGCTCACCATAGGCAACCAGGCAATGATGCAAATGTTGCATCTCCTTTTTCACTGCAAACGAGTGACTAGACTGAAAAAAAGTTTCGACTGCCTTTGTTTGTTTTTTTTAGATTACTCTTTCAGGACTGGCCATGTGGATCTACGCAGATACACACTGTATTAAATATTATTACGAGGACAAAATCTTATATCTACTTATCTACAGGAGAAGGATAGAATCTTGTTAACTTTGAATGGGAGTTAATGGAACCAGAATTTTTGCTAAGTCGTTTTGGAGCGTTTCCACTGGTCCGTCCGACTTGAAATGTTTAGACAATGTAAACAGCAGCCGGTATTTTCATATTATGTCAAAAAATGAAAACTGACAGCTATGTTATGCAAAATGAACACTTTCTGAAACAATCATAATATTTTAAACTATTTTTCCAGCTGAGCCCAGACATGTCCTTACTTTGTACTTTAGCCTTGCAGTCATGCTGAGATAATTATGTAATTGGCCGTTATGCGAATTCATATCCTGCAAAAAACTGTTGGAACATCTAAACTTATATCCCACGCTGACTTGTTCATTCAGCACTGTCTCTTCATTGATTAAATCATTGATATTGATTAAAGTGATGTTGTACATGAGCCGTCTGAAGTGGTCCAAAGATGAACTGAGCTGATGTCGGAGAGAAACAGTAAAAGTAACAAAACATGACAGTAAATCAATGAACCAAGCTTTTTTTTCTGCCTTTTCCCTGAATGCACCTCAGTGCTGTACTGGACCTTTGGAGTGAGCCGTGTGCCAACAGCTATTTATCATATAAACAAATGACCACGTTTATTCAAATTTCACAGCATTACGCAAGATTATGCAGCCTTAGAGAACACACAGCCTTATGCAGCCTTATATGACATTATAAAGCCTAATGTAGTAGTGTGCAGGATGATGTAGCGCAGTGTATCAGTCTGCAACATTACGTAGTGTTATTCAAAGTTCATTTCACCCCAAAACATTCTTAAACATTATGATTCGCCATCAAACTGGCCTTATAGTGCACTATATAGCATGTCAGCTATGTCGTATCGTGCTCTTTGAATTCTCGACAATAAATCTTTAAGTCATTCTCCCGTTAGCTCACTATATGGCAACTGCTTATAGCGTAAGTAGCGAATAAGTAAACAAGAAATCCATTCCAAGCAATGCTTATGTAGCATTATGTACCATTACACAGCATTAGATTATAGCTGCATTGGAAATTGCCCCATTACATGTTATTGCGCCATTAGCAATATTACGTTGCATTATGAAGGATTACATAGTGCTATGTATCTTTACGTAGCATTACGAAGGATTATACAGAACTACGTATCATTACGAAGGATTATATAGTGCTATGTATCATTATGTATCATTATGAAGGATTACATACTGCTATGCGTCATTATGTAGCATTACTCAGCATTAGACTTTAGCTGTCTTGGAACGCACTCCTTTTTATAGGAAAGCAACCATTTACCTTAGCCATTATTTAGCCATATATACCATCGCGTAGCATTATGCAGCATTACACAGCGCTATGCTGCATTATGTAGCATGACACAGCAAAAGATCACAGATCACTGTCTTCCCTATTGCAGAATAGCATCCATGTTATTTACCCATTAACATACATAAGATGCATAGCATTCAGTAGCATTGTACAGCCATGTGGAACACTACACAGCATTATGAAGCATTATATAGTGCTATGCATTACAAAGTGCTAGACTATAGCTGTCTTGGAAACAACAAAATAGGGTAATACTTTATTTGGATAGTCCACTTTAGATGTTTCGTAGGTACTTAATTTACTTTGTAGCTACATTCAAGTAAACATCTACTAAATTGACCATAACTGTCTTTGACTCTAAACCAGCTCTAATCCTCTAAACCCTAACTTTGACCTCAACCCAAAACCCAAACCCAACCCGCACCCTGGTCCTAACCCTAATCCTGAACCAAATCTTAACTCTATCCCCACCACTGCTTAGAATCAACAGAGTTTCAACAGATAGTCTCTTAACAGTTTTAAGGTATTCTATAGCGGACTAAAGTGGACTATCCAAATAAAGCGAGACCCAAAGCAGCAGCTACGCTCTTTAGCCATTGTTTAACCGTACGCAACATTAGGTAGCATTACACATCATTATGTACACACGTACTAAAGATGGTTCTTCAACGGTTCCGGTTCTTAGCATGGTGAAATGATTCTTCAGATTAGTGGAGAAACTAGTTGTGTATGGTTCTATAGAGCATCAGAAAAAGGGTTCTGCTATTGTTATGACATCAAGGTTGTGCACAAATGAACCCTTTTTGGTGACATATAGAACCATTTTCAAAAAGGTTCTTTACAGATCCACATACACCACATTCTCCATCAGCCTTAAGAACAATTTCAGCACACAAAGAACCATACAATGGTTTCACATAAAACTAAAGAACCCTTGAGGAACCATGCAGCATTGTGTTACATCATGCAGCTTTCCATACGGTGACATGAACATCCTGCACTGCCACATAATGGACCCAAGGTGAGCAGCGGTCAGGTTTCCTCACCTGGCCAGCCTCCAGCCCCCGGCCTTCTCCTCATACCCCACACAGGTTGGCTGGAGGAGTGACGGCCTACGGACAGCGTTCACGCTTCAACCCTTACAGACCTCCCTGGACTTTTCAAACGTTCTGCTGCGTCGCGCAGTCAGACCACAGAGCCCACACTCTTAAAAAAAAACAGGGTTCTGACGTCTAATCCAGAACCTTTCGAAAAGCCGTTCTATGCAGCACCAAAGAGGCATTGTAACAATAGCAGAACCCTTTTCGGTTTCCGTACAGAACCATTCTCAAAAGTTCACACCACGTTCCACATCCGTCTGAAGAAGTATTTCACAGCACGATCTAGCACCAAAAAGGTTCCTCTACTGTTACAATGCCAAACCTCTAACAACAGAAGAGCATGAAATGGTTCTATATAGAGCCCACGGTTCCCCTTGCTAAAGAACCCATGGAGAGCAGTCCTTTTTAAGAGCTTGGGCGGTTTAGAGATATTTGTGGACAAAATCTCCTGAAACCTCAACAGTGATTTGGTGAAGCGAAGTGCGCAGGCGCAGCCCGCGTTAATGGCACTCGGTGCTAATGGGGGGTGAATGACAGTGAAATCTCATCCTGAGAGTGGATGTCATTCCGCAAAGGGGACACAATGAGCGCTGATGTGGCCGATAGGGACATGGGGACCAGGGCATCCGATTAAAACGCTGCGCTTGTTCCCGCAGTTACTCGATCAGCGTGTGAACTCTTTATTTACTATCAGATACACTGACCGGGTGGCACCGAGCTGCGGCTCTGCGGCTCACCTGGAGCGCGGGGCTGAATTCTATTAGCCTATTAATGCGCGCTATTAGCCCGTATGCCTATTAATGAACGCTGGTCTATTTTGCGGTTTTACGAAGATAACGATTATGATTAAATTACTGGAGTGCTGGGGTCGCGGCCGCTGAAGGACTGCGTAATTCCCTTTATTATACGAGTGCTGAGTTTATTTTGCCTTCTGCATGTCATTTCTTTTTGTACTCATTAGATAAATACAGTTGGTTCATGTTAAAATTCTTCTTATTATCATCAGGTTTGCCTGAAAACTGATCTTCATTTGAGCTGTTGCTTTCCACCTCTTCCAGAAACCCCCCTAGAGACTGATAGGGGGGGCTTTAGCATTACAGAAGAGTCTCCGCAGGAATGAGCTCCACTCAAAGGCTCCAGACTCGCTGGCCAGTCTGGACTCTTAGGCTTTAATTAATCTGGAGGAGCACGAGAGGTTTTACAATTTGCCGCAAAAGTCCAACCATGGGTGGATGTCTAACCTCGCTTGTATACTTTCATGTTTTACGCTGAACGTTGCCTTGGATGTTATAAACAAGCCTCAGCAGTGGTCTGTGAAAGCGCCAGGGGTCTACGGTCTTCGTAAATTCAACGTTACGATTATTCGCTAAATTCGAAACTTTTTTGCGGTATAACTTTCCTTGCTGCGCCTGCCTGCGCTAAATTTTATGCAGATTCTACTTATGGCCTGTACATCTGGCGCCTGGTTTGAACGTGGACGGCCAGTTTTTAACGTTTTGCCCCAATATTTGCCGGTTTAAAACGCAAATTATATTCGCAATTTTAATTTTGACATGAATTGACATTTTGAATTCGCAGGAAATGTGTAGTCACCATATACACGCTATGAAAAGCGAAGCATTTCGGAGCTGGATAGAGTAAATAAAAAGCTTTATGCTCGCTCCTAAGTTTGGCAACTACCTTGGAGAGTTTAATCGTTTAATCGCCTCTATGGCAAAATTGTTCGCTTATGTTCGAAGTTCATCGGTGTTGTAGCAGTAAAATCTGCCACTGTTTAAATGTTCAGGTATTCAAACTTTCCTACAGAACGCTGTGAAAACGCTTTCGGTTCAACCTAAAATAAAATACAACAATCTGCAACGAAAAATGTATTCCACTCAAACGCGTGCTTTGAATTAAACGATGCAGAGGGAAATAATCGGGTTTAAACGCAGCAATATTTGACCAACGCTTTAAATATTGACTTATTACAATGTGCATTTGGTCAAATTGGTCCTCAAGAAATTCCTGCCACATCGAAATATTACAAAAATCGAATCAATAAATCTATCGACGAGCGAAGCGCGAGACCTTCGCGAATATTCTCCTCCTTAATGCACATGTGAGTCTGAGAAGATCGCTGAGATTCGATTAATCGAATCAAAAAACCCAGAGAGTAAAAAACAGCATAAGACTGTTAAGACTAAGGCTATTGCGGATGAGTTTGACCCTTAACTTCATACATGATGGACTAACCGTTTTAATGACGGATCGCTGTTATCTTTTTTTTTAAGTAGGCCAACCCATCAAACGCAAAGAGCCCATAGGACCTAAATAAGCCATACAACGTCATGAATGACCACGATGTGTCCTGGAAGTGGAGGAATGGGGAGCACAATGGTGGGAGCTGCTGGAAGCCTGGTGTGTTTGGAAGCTGCTTAATGATGACCAGAGCTGGAGTTTCCATTTGACATGCTGATGATCCGCCCCGTGCTCGCGCTGCCACTTTCAATCACAACATTTATTCATTTCCCGCAAGAATTCCCAACGCCAGCCACCGGCCACCGAACCGGTCAGCGCCTCCGAGCGACACAAGCACGTTTCCTTTCTTTCCTTCTCTTTCCCTCCTGCTCCTTTCTCTGGCTGGAGATGTGAAGCCAGGATGAACTCAGCACAACAGCGCTGCACACATTACCCAGCCTATTCAGCTTCGCGCGGCCACAGCAAACAAAACGAAAATAAATATAAGGAATATGAGGAATATAAGGAATATTGTTGGAACACACACAAAGGCAGTTCACGTCCTTTTCCGCACTAACCCTTTCAGACAGCTCTAAATCCCTTCATTTCTAAAACAGACTTTTCTTGATCTCAATTACTTTTGCGTGCTTAATACTTCACAGCTGCGCCATTTGGGTTTGACGCAAAACCCGCCATGATCAGTGACTTGGGAATATTGTCATATTTGGTGGAACATGTGCATAAAATTGTCTATCAATTATTATATTTATTACAACTGTAAAAAAATCAGTTTCAATCATTTTCTTCTTGCAACAAATCAACAAATCTCCACTCTCAAATCTTCAACACTTTATTTGGCAAAATCTAACCAAAAAACACAGAATCCGCAAAAAAAAAAATTCTGCGTGGAATTTGTTGGAAACGTCTGCGCGTGAACGAAAAATCGTACATCGACCGAGTTACTGAACGTTTGGCAAGAATTGCATCGGCGTTTGTTTCGTTCAGACGGACGTTGGAATGGAGGGAATTCCAAACAACAGCACAGGAGGCAGGAAGCTGGTGACTGGCGTCAGTTCAGCTTCGTCCCAGCACTGGATCCGACCTGCCGTTCTTTTCGCCTCTGTTAATAGTTGCGTTCACTGGTTTATTCAGCGAAAAACGCGCGCGTCTGGATTTACTTTACTCAAACATGCAGGTGCCGCACGGGCAAAGCGCCCTGCGCCAAAAGTAAGTAAAGTGGGCGCAGTAACTGCGCTGGGGTGACGCATTTACA
>NC_051225.1:2352672-2365172 GCF_015220715.1 Pygocentrus nattereri
TCTTGCGCTTCTTGGAGCTGCGCTTATAAAGTGCGCACATGAAACGCTGGAGCGATGCCATAGAAGAAGCTCCCAAACCTGCAACGTTAAAGAAAAATAACTCGGTGCTTCCACCAAGAACTTGTTCACTGAGCGCCACATCACAGCTCAACAGGGCGCAGACCGTCCAAGAACTAAAACCGCTTTAAAGTTAAACCATCTCATCCACTCACTCCTGCGGCGGGGAATGGGAGGAAGGCGGTTTGAAGAAGGTTCTAGACCCGTTTAGAGGTTTTTCTGAGCCAGGAACCACGCAGGAACCAACACGCCGAAGAGCAAAAACCTCTGCTGTCTGATGTTGCTGTTAATGTCTGGATGTTGAGAAGGTTCACAGCGTTACTCACAGCTCCACAGCGGCGGAGGTGCTCAGGTGTTTCTCCTGCTTTCCCCCTTTACAGCTTACAGGCACGAGCACTGTAAAAACATCACATTCATATGTATATTTATAGATTTATATTTATATAATCGCCCTACTTCTGTTCTCAGATCAGTCGTAATCTTGGTGAGTCGCTCGATATTTCAACCGTTGCGTTTAACGCTGGAAAATCAATTACGCGCTGGTTTTAGTGCAGAATTGTTGACAAAACGACTGAAAATGTGCTGTAAATTCAGCCACACGTATCAAAGCAGCTGAATGAACGGGAAAACTGAATTAACGAGGGAGCCGCAAAATTGCGTTTGATCGTCATTTTTAAAAAAAAAGAAAATTAATTGTGGGAATATTGCCGCTTTTATTTTCTCAGTCTAATGTGATGCAGTGCTGAACGCGTTATTCCACAGGACTCAGGGAAGATTCCAGACTGAGATTTTGGCATCAAGCACAGCAGAGCTGAAGTCATTTAAGCGCTGAAAACGTGGCTAAACTACCGATTAACGCGATTAAAGACGTTTTTGAAATTTTGGAAAATTGCGGTTGGAGTTATTTTACATTTAAAACATCACAGATAAACAAGTGGCTACCTGGTGGCGGGTCTTCAGACTTTTTCTTGGGTTTTCAGCCCCAACCAGAGCGCAGCGTTACAGGCCCAACTAGCGAGCGGACGAGCCTAAATACAGAAACACAGAAAATGCAATATAGAAAACGTTAAGGCTCAGTTTAAAAGCTCAACACAGTCATTAACGTGTATGCAAAGCTTACAAACGCGCGCACACACACTCCCACGCGCACACACTCTCACACAGCTGCTTTGCTTATGAGAGATTAAGAAGGATTTTGCAAATACTTACTGCCAATGAGCCGCACCGCGCGCGTTTCTAATGAGAAAACACTGATAGAACTCGAGTCCTACACTCTCAGCTTTTGGGTGCTGATTATGAACGCGTATTAAATTACTGGCAGGAACCCGTTAGTAATTCTGTGCGCTGGATGACAGGAAAAGCAAACAAACAGAAATGAGAAATAAAATCAAAAGCAGAAACAATTTCAAATATCCAAATTTCAAAAATTTATTCATTTCAAACTGCATATTGAAAAAAAAAACTCAGCTGAAACTGTAACTGTTATGGTGCTATTAGTTCAAATATATGTACATGGAGTGTTGGCATCTGCGTACAGGCCACATTTTAAAATACAACTACGCCAAAAAAAACAAAAACAAAAAAAAAAAAAAAAAAAGAAAAGAATTTCTTTTTAAAATTAAAAACTTAAAATATCACAGTAAATGTACATAAAATTTACAAACCATGAGAAAATAAAGAACACAAACTTCATATCTCTAACAGGTGGAGGGTCGGAGACTAAACAAAAAGAGGATAAATTAACGCGCGAGTGTTTCATCATTTAGAACTAAATTAAAATTCGCTGTCGTCGTTTTTATTTTCACTTTCTTTATTTATGTATTTTTTTTTTTAGTACTATTTACCCTCAAGGAGAAACATTTGTCATTTTGGAGCCACAATTCATCCATATGCTTCTTTTTTTTTACTTTTATAAAAAATGTAACTTTTTGTATAGTTTACAAACATTACAACTGATTGTTATGTGTCTTTGATAAATACTGTACAAAAAGGTCGATTGCAATAATAAAACATTTCTCCCCCCCCTCTCTTCCCCCCCCCTCCCCTCCCCCCCTCCCCTCATTTCAATGTGGAAAACAAAAAGAAAAGATGACGGAAAAGATCGTTTCGAATTCGCGGTGTTCCTACCGTTCAGCGTCTTTCTTTAAAATAGAAAGCAAAAAAAATAAAAACAGGTGGGGGGAGGAGAGGAGGTGGGGGGGGGTGGCTGTGTTCTGTGTTCATTCCTCGAGTCCTGTACAAGTTTTCCCTCACCAAAAAAAAAAGAAAGAAAGGAAGGTTCTGTACAAAAATAATAATAATAATTATAATAATTATAATAATAATAATAGCGGTAGTAGTCCAGTCCCAGTGTTTCGCGCAGTGCGTCCAAAGTGTCCACGTCTACATGTGCGTTAAGGGCAGCGTGCCGTTTATGGTCGTCCCGTGCACAGGTGCGCCCTGGTAGTGCTGGGACAGGTGCAGTCTGCTTTGGCCCGTTTGCTCCTGCACCTCCGCCCCGGGCAGGTACATGCTGATCATGTCCCTCAGATCGCCTGTCTGGCACGGCTGCGCGGCGGCGGCGCGCGAGTGCGAGCTGGAGGTGACCACGGCCGGGGGGCTCGCGCTGGACTCGGACTTCACCCCCGAGCTCATGGAGCCGTGCAGGCTCATGGGGGGTCCGCTCTGCTGCTGCGAGTACGCCATGCTGCTGTACGTGGGCGAGCCGTTCATGTACGTCTGCGCGCTCGTCATGGAGCCGTACTGGAGCGCGCTCATGTCGTACCGGTGCACAGGCGCCGTGGCCGTGGTCTGCATGGGCGCGTTGAGGCCGGCGTGCTGCGCGTAACCCAGCTGGTCCTGCATCATGCCGTAGCCGCCGTTGCTCCAGCCGTTCATGTGCGCGTAGCCGTCCATCCGCTGGTTCATGCCGGGCCCGACGCCGGAGCCGACCCCGACCCCGACGCCGACTCCGACTCCGACGCCAACCCCGACGCCGCCGACGCCGCCGCCTCCGGGCGCCAGGAGCCCGCCGGGCAGCGCGTACTTGTCCTTCTTCATCAGCGTCTTGGTTTTCCTGCGCGGCCGGTACTTGTAATCCGGGTGCTCCTTCATGTGCAAGGCGCGCAGCCTCTTGGCCTCGTCGATGAAGGGTCTCTTCTCGGACTCGGACAGCAGCTTCCACTCGGCCCCCAGCCTCTTGCTGATCTCCGAGTTGTGCATTTTGGGGTTCTCCTGGGCCATCTTCCTGCGCTGGCCCCGGGACCACACCATGAAGGCGTTCATGGGTCTCTTGACCCTCTCCGGGGTGGTCTTCTGGTTGTTGCCCCCGGGGTTGTTGCCGTTCCCCGTGGCCCCAGCGTTGGGCTGAGGGGCCGGGGGCTTCAGCTCGGTTTCCATCATGCTATACATTTGCGCGGCGGTGTCAGAAAGCCTTCCCTCGGCCAAGAAGAAGAGGAAGAAGCAGAAGTTCAAGAAAGTAGCAAAAGAAAAAAAAAAAAAGAAAAAAAAAACAAAAACAAAAAAAAAAAAAACCACCAACAACAAACCCAAGTCCGAGCGGCCGGCTGCGCTGCTGCTGCTGCTGCTGGAGTCCCCCCTTCAGCCCGAGCGCGCTGGGGTGAGTTTCTCTGCCGTTTCCCCTTCGTCTTCCCCCTTTTCCTCCTGCCCTGTTTTGCCCACAAACTTCTCGAGTCTTCAAAAAGAATCAACAAAATTGAGGTTTTTTTGCCCCTTTTCCACGCGGAGCCTTGACAACTCCAGATACTTTTGGTACAAGTTAATAGACAACCGTTCACGTGGAAGGACTGTCAGCCAATATAAATGGTTTCGCACCTGACCAATGGCAGCGCGGGGTTGGGTGGCTTCATTAGCATAAAGGGGCGGGGCATGGGAGGCTGGAGTGGCTTTCCCAGCAGAGTTTGTAGAGAAATCACACGCACACACTCACACACTCACTGTGTCACACACACACACACACACACACACACACACACACACACTGCTCAGAATATATTCGACAAGTCTTGGTCAAACATCTGCAGTGAGGTCAGTGCTTTATTTGCTGAACTGGCCTTAATGTGCAGCAACTCGACAGCCTGCAAAAAGTTGACCAGCTTCTCTGAACAGACTTCACAGCCGGACCAGCGCTACCGCCGTTATTCTTGGCCCGGTCAGCCGCTGCTGGGCACCTGACGCTACCCTACAGTCCATATTGTGAGCAGAGCGAAATGAAATCAGGAACTGAGGTCAGTCAGCACATTTCTGACCCCAGCGAAGCAGAGCAGCACTGACTGGACGTGAAAGAATCTGCACTGTGGTCAGGAAAAAACGCGTAAAGAGAAACTAACAGCTCCGCTTTCCACGCAGGCACATTAAAGCAGGCGAGCCCTTCACATGAGCCGGACATCAGCCGGACATCAGCCGGCCAGGGCGCCTCTGCTGCTTTCAAAGCGCCGGAGAAGCCGCGCGAGGCCCGCAGCGTCAGTCTGAGTTATAAATAAACGGTTCACAGAGCAGAACTCTTCACGGAGGGAAGTGGAGCTGATCTGGCCTACAAACAAGGCTTATTGTCGAGACAAACACGTGCAATCAGATCACTTTTAATTCACAAAACGCACGAGCCCATGAGGCGCCCACGGTGTTTCAACAGCGCCCTCTCCCGGCCGGACTGACTAAAGGCTCCAGGCCTCTGAGCAGAGGACTTTGGGATGGGAATGTGGGGCTTTGGGGCGAAACTGCTGAGATTTTGGGATTTGGACTAAAAGTCTGATGTCTGTAGTAGAATCTTGGAATTTGGTCTAAAATGTTGATGTTTACAGTAGAATTTTGGGATTTGGACTAAACGAGGTCTGAAAGAAATAATAAAGAAAGTTGGGATGTTTGTATTTAAAGTAAATGTTGGGTGAAATGTTGTAATATGGACTAAACAAGTTGGGATGTGGACTAACAGTGTTACAGTTTGGGGTCAAACGTTGCTCTGTGGACTAAAATGCTAAAATTTGGACTAAAATATCAGGATTTGGACTAAATGAGGTCTGAACTAAATGGTTGCAGTTTGTAATGTAAGAATTGGGTTAAACGTGAATGTATTTGAAGTAAAGGTTGGTCTAAATTTGGGCTACAATTGTATGGTATGGACTACAATGTCCAGATTTAAGACTAAATGGGGTCTAAACTGAATTGTCACAGTTTGTACTATAAAAGTGAGGTCTGGGCTAAAAATGTATGTATTTGCAAAAAATACTGGTCTAAATTTGGGCTAAAATGTTATAGTATGGACTAAAAATGTCCAAATTTAAGTCTAAATGGGGTCTAAACTAAATGGTTGCACTTTGTACTATAAAACTGAGATCTGGGCTAAAAATGTTTGTATTTGAAGTAAATGTTGGTCTAAATTTGGGCTAAAATGTTACAGTATGGACTACAATATTAAGATTTGGACTACAAGTTTACAATTTTGGCTGAAATGTTGCAACATGGACTAAAATGCTCAGATTTGGACAAAAATCTAAGAATTTGGATTAACACGTCCAAATTTAGTTGAAAATGTTGTAAACACTGCAGACATTTTGGCATCCGAAGCGTTTGGTGGAAATTAAAACGGGCAAATTTGTGGTGAAAACCACAGAAGAGCGAGAGAAACGTGTTGAAATATAAAGGAAATGAAAGGACACAGCAAATAAACAGGCCTGAACTAATTCAACTGAAGCTTTTCCCAGGACAAATATAAAACCTGGAATCACATTTGAGATCAGATCACAGCTTTTGTAAAATAAGTGGTTGCTCAAATATCAACAAAACATGGAAAGTCATACAACACTCAGCACATATCTGAGTGAAGTGGGCAGCACGGCGGTGAGTTTCTCTAAGCGAAGCTCGGATGCCCCCCCACTCTCTCTCTCTCTCTCTCTCTCTCTGTGCATTCGGGCCTTAATCTGCTTATGGAAATGCACTGAACAGCAGGGAATCACCATCATCTCACTGTGTGTGTGTCCTCCTTAGCCACACTTTTCCTGATTGACACACTATAGTGCACAATGCATTACAGCTTTAACGACAGCACCAGCACAAGGGCCTTTTCGTGAAAAACAAGTGCAGACCTAGTTAGCAGAAAACAGGCTGCAGGCCAAACATGGAAAAACCACGAGGAGAGTGAAAGCAGTGAATTTCAACCATCGTAAGAACGTCCAGGCTTAAATACTGACCGCTAAACACATCAACATCAACAACAACCCTCAGTTACAACTCAGAAAACAGCCTCAAATTAGCAGCGCAGTTAACTGAACGTTTGAAACCCCTGCAAACAGACGGCGAGTGACTGAACAGTTTTAATGTACAGCTGGAAACCAGCTGGTGAGCCTGTGTCTGCATGTGTGTGTGTGTGTATGTCCACTAGGGGGCGCGGGTGAACAGCAGCTTGTGCAGACACTCGTTTTGGAAAAGGGTCTATTATTATTTTCCACATAGTAAACTGTTCTAAACCCATCACAACAGCAAACGCTGAGTGCCCGGCTAAAAAATATACATTCATTTATATTTATACACTTATTTTGAACCTATCATGCACATGCACGTAATTTATTACTCACATGACAAGCATGAATTGAATTAGACTTTAAAAATAAATACAGAACCAGATGCTTTAATGAGCAGAACAGGTTAGTGTAATGCAGATTTAAACGTCCGAGCGGCTCATGTAATTAAGAACTAACAGACCTGAATTTCACAGTTAGAGAGATTTAATTGCCCCACAAACAGCTCCTTCTTTCCAAACCACACATTTGCTCCTTACTCACCTCCACTTTAAGGCAGCCGGTTGCTCCATTCCCTTCACTGACCAATATCCACATCCCGGGGTGGGGAGGGGGGGTGCCAAAACTTCCAGCAAAAAAAAAAAAATTCCCTCAGGTGCCCCGTCCACGGCTACAGGTCAGATCCGGCGCGGGCAGTCCACGTGCGCAGTCCGTACACACCTTCCACACCTCGCGGTCCATATACACCTCACGAGCCTCACTCTCCGTGCACGCCTTGCACTCCTAGCACTCCTCGCTCCTCTTCGCTCGGCGGCCCTGCAACAAGAAAAAGCCGTTTTATGGCTCCACACAGGGCTGGTTTGAAAAGAGGAAGAATGCATCAAGAACAACAAAAGTCAAATTATACCACCACCCCCTGCACCAAACATAATGAGAAGGAGAAAGCTTTGTATTTCCTTTTTTTATATATTTTTTCCTTTCACCGGGTATTCAGAGATAATTTGAAGCCATTGTTTCTTCCACAGATGGTTCTTTTTTTAATACAATAACGCTGCTCTTTGTGTGCACTACCCACAATAAAAATCTAAAGCCTTCTCCTGAATAACCCATTTTGTTCTCTCTTGTAAAGGGCCAACAAAAGCGGCCGGGAGCTAATGGGCTCGCTTTATTCACAGCCAAAGAATGGCTATTTGATAAAGATTTTTCCCTTCCTGAATGCTTTGCCATGTCAGATCAAGCGACCGTACTGTTAGACTCACCGTAAAGCGGCGACTGCAATAAACACAACACAAATACTGCTATTACTGTCTCATCATCCTCACCATCATCATCATCCTCATCACCATCATCCTCATTATTATTATTATTATTATTATTATTATTATTATTATTATTGCTGGTTGAGAAATTCCAAGACTTGTTCTCTTGGATTTGGGTCAGTAAAATCATATGAAAGTAAGCTAACACTGTCCTAACATGGTCTAATAAACACAGATCCCATACATCTGCATTCTTTCAGCAAAATAAACCTTTATCAAATACAGAACACAGTAGGAAGGAAACAGTTCAGTGCTATGATATTCTGTCATAAATACTGCAAATGCTACAATATTCTGATAGCTACAAATGCTATAAAATGCTATAATATTCTATATTTACATGATTGAAAATGCTATATTTTTTCTAAATGTTCTAAATGCTGTAAATATTATAAAATATTATAATACTCTCTTATAAACAAATAAAATATAATGCTATAATATTCTGTTATAAATGCTGTAACTGCGATAAAATCCTATAGTATTGTTATAAACGCTGTAACTGCTATAAAATGCTATAATATTGTTATAAACACTGTAACTGCTATAAAATCCTATAGTATTGTTATAAACACTGTAACTGCTATAAAATGCTATAATATTGTTATAAACACTGTAACTGCTTTAAAATGCTATAATATTCTGTTATAAATGCTGTAACTGCTATAAAATCCTATAGAATTGTTATAAACGCTGTAACTGCTATAAAATGCTATAATATTGTTATAAACACTGTAACTGCTATAAAATCCTATAGTATTGTTATAAACACTGTAACTGCTATAAAATGCTATAATATTGTTATAAACACTGTAACTGCTTTAAGATGCTATATAATATTGTGTTATAAACAATGCAAATGCTATATTCTGCTCTAAGTGCTGTAAATGCTATAGAACAGAATCATATTCTTACACAAACACTGCAAACTGAACACTATAATATTCTATTCTAACACTGCAAATGCTGTGATGTTCTTTTATTAGCGCTGTAAAGGCTACACAATAAAATCCTGATCTGAAATAAACTGCTATACAATATTATACATTATAAACTGCTATAAACTATGTAAAAGCTATACAGTGGTATAATATTCTGGTAATAATGGATTAAATGCTTAAACGTTTTACTGCATTCTGGTGTCAATGATATAAACTTATATTCCATAACCTTGAATGCTAAAATATCCAGGGCGCACTGAATGTTTACACTTAGGCACAGTGTGTCAACATCAGACAGATACTTGCCTGACACTTGATTGGTTCACTAAATTTGTCAGCCAATCACAGACAGCCGTGTCAAACATTCATCAACACACACACAGCACTGAGCAGTGAAGTCTGACCGTTAAAACTGTTTACTATTTATGGAGAAATGGTCAGGATAACACACATGGACACGCGGAACACCCGTGACGCATGGTTTGTTTATCTGTGTTTATACGGTTGTTTTAGGAGCACATTAATGCGTTCATACTGTATATGCACTTTTCAGCCAACGCATGACTGAATGTGCAGTTATGTAACCGAGAATATAAACATGCAGCCAATCCATTTGTACAGTCAGCAGATATCCTTTGTATCTAAAGGGGAGTTCCACCACTTTTCCAAAATTTCTGCATAATTAAGCAGTGAGATATAAGCAAAGTCATTCCGACTGGTTTGAGGTGAAATTATCTGTTCTAGACTTAATACTTAATACTTAATAAGCCAGAATTAATAATTTTGAGAGTTTTGCCCCAAAACATACCATAATGACTAAAACAAAACATATTTATGAAACAGCCGCTTTAAAGTACAAGAAAAAAACACATTCCTATAAGTTAAGTTAATGTTACATGTTTCCCCCCCAAGTAACTCTGAAACATTTCTGCTGAATGTTTAGAAAAGTTTTAACAGAAAATTGTAAAAGTTTTTCAAAGTACGCAAAAAAAGAGATTCATATATTTCCTTAAATATATTTTTAATCCCTTTAAGGTGGAGGAATACATGGAGGAGGCTGTGCGGCAAATAGTCCCCAAAGAAAACTGATTATTCCAGATTTTCCACTGTTTTCCATCATCAACATTCCATATAAGCTCAGAAGACTCGTGTAGGTTCTCTGGTGGTTCTGGATGGTAAATAAAGTGTCTATATCTGTGTTGTAGTCATGGCGACGCCTGGTTCCCATCACCACCACTGTAAAGACGTCTGAACCGTTTCACACCAAACCCTCTGGATCTCTCTGGTTACACCTCACTCACTGAAATACGCAGACTTTTTGGTGGAATTCCCCTTCGGTCAATGTTGAAGCTGTAACGCAGAGTGGTCAGCAGTGGTCAGGACCAGTATTCAGCCTGGAAATATTTTCACACCGACTCAGAGCAGAGGACGTTATGGTTTCTGACAGCGAGCGGCAGGAGGAGGGAAGACAAAGGGTCCCAGTGGGGAAAGTTGTTAGCGTCTGTTTGTGTACCTATCTGTAAGAATTACGGCTTTTCTCCACCTTCCCGAAGCTCCACACTGACAGTAATCCACCGCAGCCACCGCCAGGGCCTTTTGTCTTCCTCACGAGCGCACGGTTCGCTCTTAATCTGCTACAAAAAAGCCAAGAAATAATGACTTCAATCAAAATACTGCACTCACTAATTAGCTCACAGAGGTGCGCCCAAAAAACCCAGAGAGAAACCTGAACAGATTACGTCTAATAGCGACCAAATCAATAACCTGCTGATGGGATTATCAGGAAAAAAGACACGGAAACGTTTCATCTGCCCAAAACACTCCCAAAACACTCTGCTACCCCTGGAAAAAGTCGAAGGAGGGAAAAAGCATCCTGGCTTTAAGTATTATTGTCAAGAGGATTAGCAGATTTGCTGTTAGTAATATGCTTTTCCCGCCGATCTCGTTATTAATTTAATCTCCGAGCTGAAATCAAAGTCCGCTGACAGAAATGCCATTGACGTTTTCACTGGCGCTTAATTAAACTCTGAAAGTAACAGAAAAACAACAACAGAAAGAGAAAGAAAACGATCAGAAGGGACAGAAACACAACAACTTTTGGAGCGTCCATCAGTCTGGACGACCTCAGTCACTGAATGCTAATGGTTCCTTCAGATGGAGCTGCTGTATGAATGACTGGGCGTTTCATTTCCATATGCATGAGCTTGTTTCTTTTAGACCCCCACCAGAGATTTTCCCCTATGGGCCGCACCGAATCTGTAATCAAGAGGAAAACGTCACTCAACGGCACTTCTGTAGGGGTGAGAAGGGAAAACTGCAGTTAACTGTCAGGCCTGGAGGAGTAAAATGCGGAGAGCAGAGGCTAAAAACTGGGAACAAACCACTCAGCAGGGACTTTTTATGGCTGTTATATCACAGATTTAAAGTCATCTATCAAATGTATCAATAAAGCCGAAAAGCAACGGAGATGATTTATCACCCAACTCTCAATGACAGTGTAAAGCAATATGCTTTAACAACAGAATAACACAGGATTATAAATGGTAGCTGGACAGAAAGCACATTCCCAGAAAGAGCACGTTTATTTATTTATTTATAAATAAACACCATTATTTTATGGGCATTGTGTTACAGATTTAATGCTCATTATCAATAAAATGTATCTCTAAAGCTTTAAAGTAATATCACAATATACCAATACTGACAATGTGTCACCCAGCACTAAACGACAGTGTCATAAAATCTGCTTTTAACACTCGTTCGGAAAAGAAAACGGACAAATTGTGATTATTTAGCCAAAACGGCACTTTAAAGGTGTCCTACAGTGCTGTGTAAAAGTCAGAGACCACCCAAAACTGGAGATAAAAAAAACTGATTAAAAGCTCCAGAGAAAATGTGGCTCCTAGCAACCACCTGGAAGACCTGCTAGACCCCAAAACTGCCCCCATCAGATAACCAGCGCTTAAAGCTTTGATCTCTGAGAGAGAGGAGAACATCCACAGGGGTTTCTGTCCATCCTTCCACTGTGAGAAGACCACTCAGCGCTGTGGGTCTGAAAGGACGTGTAGCTGATCAAGAAGAACCTCACTGAGAAAAGGAGACGGACACACCAAACAAAGAAGCTGGACGATGGACTGACCGCCCCAGAGTCCAGACCTCAGCACCACTGAATGGGTTTGATTAGTTCAGAAAATCATTAACCAGCTTCTCAGATTGAGCTTCGGAGGAGCTGAAAGCTGGAATGAAGGGAAAGAGCGACTCACTGGCAGAAAACTGGAACAAAACAGTTCATGCAGGCCTCGATTTACAGTTTCTACACCACAAACTTGCAAAACTACACCAAAAACACAAACCCATGCCGTGAAAACGTCAAATTACTGTGGAATTCTTGACTGTCCTCATCACTCCTGAGAACATCTTTACACTGTAAAACTCTGTGGACGGTAGAACTTTACATATGAACATACTGTATTAAAACCTAATCAGGTGCTTAGGGAACTGGCCCTGTGACCAGAAGGTCGCCGGTTCGATCCCCAGACCCGACAGTCCATGACTGAGGTGCCCTTGAGCAAGACACCTAACCCCCAACTGCTCCCCGGGCGCCGTGGATAGGGCTGCCCACCGCTCCGGGCAAGTGTGCTCACTGCCCCCTAGTGTGTGTGTATTCACTAGTGTGTATGTGGTGTTTCACTACACGGATGAGTTAAATGCGGAGGTGGAATTTCCCCGTTTGTGGGATTAAAAAAATAAAAAGTATCACTTAGGACTGAAGCCAAAGGCCACGCCCACTTTCGACCCTTGTTGCGGTGTCAGCACTCAAAGCTCTCAGGTGTTTAAAGCACTTTTTGGACTCGATATGTTTTAACAACAGTTAAAAGAAGATACTTTGAAGAACTTGAAGCAAAATACAGACAAATATACACAAAGCATTATCACATGATCACCACATG
>NC_051225.1:2370172-2375172 GCF_015220715.1 Pygocentrus nattereri
ATCTTTTATTTATGGTTCTATAGAGAACCGTTTTGAAAATGGTTCCAGGTGGCACCCGTTATGGATACAAGTTTGACATTGCAACAATAGCAGAACCTTTTTGGTGCTACATAGAACCACATACAACACGCCTACAAAGAGGTTCTCTAAGGAATCATCCACTGAAATGTTTTGGGGAACCAAAAAATCTCGTCAAAAAAACATTCATTATTAAGAGCCTCCTCTTCATGCCGATTTAGTCTTTGATGTGATTGTAGCAGAACGGTTCCTGCACGTCTAGAACGGCTTCCCATAACGCTCTGCACCAACTTTAACACATGTACTGATGCTCTGTGAGTAATCCCTGCACCGTCTCGCTGTTTCTGTACCATAAACCACCAATAAACAGCTGAAACTCCTCAAACACACGTGCTGGTTAAAAGCAGTCTGCATGCCAACTGCGGCCGAGACGTGGTGCGGAACGGCGGCGCTGTAGCTACAGCCGTAATGAACAGATAGCTGTCCTATTAGATAACAGAATACCTGCCTGCTATAATACCCGTAATAGATGCAGCTAAAAAGGCAGGAACTGTCGCCTTGCTTACTAGACAGATATTCTCACCATCAGACATACCGATGGGTTTTGTTTACTGGCCAATTTGAATTCAAATAAAGCTTTGCTTCTGCTGACTGCACATCATTATCCCTGAGACTATAATCCCACCAGCAAATCCTATAGCTTGCAGAGCCAGGCCCTTTGTTTGGGATTACTGAAAGCTTAGCCTATAACAAAGAGAAATGAGGCGTTCCCCTCATCCGCTGTAATTAAGTGTGGAGAGTCGCTTTCCAATCCGGCCGAGGAGCCAGTGCATCGCGGGATGATACCTTTTAGTCCCCGAGGACGTGGACGGCAGCCAGAGATACCTTACAGATGTTTGGCTTGCCAGGCAGCGGCTGGCCCTATCATCTCCTCTTCAGGATCCACACATGTATCGGCTTAGGGTGAAGATCAAGTGCGCGCAGACCCTCGTAAACACCACACCTTATCATCTCCTCACCATCTTATGATCTCATGGTGATCTTACACCTCACAGTGACGTGAAACATTCAGCTGCACGTTCTGACTGAATGTGTTTTCATCTGTACAGAAGAAAGCAATTTAAAAAATACTGGACCATTTGGGGTTTTATTTTGATTTAATTCCATTTTCCTAATTTGGCGGTATCCAATTACACCCACTAGTTAGGACTCCCCCAGTCACACGATACCACCAGCAGCAGGAGGGCAAAGGCAAGCAAAAGCTTCCACCAAGTCCTGTGAAGCAACACCACGTCTTTTCAAACTGCACCTCATGCAAAATCAACAGGCAGCTGAACACGCTTGGAGGAGAACACTAACTGTAGCATTGCACTGAGTTATGGAGGAGAGGGAGGGTCATACTACCCACCCAGAGAGAGAGAGTGAGGCCATTGAACCCAAAAAACCCAAAGAGAACAACTCAGTTACTATACTTTACAATACCTACATTTAGAGCCGGTTATTCATTCAGTCTAATGAGAAACTGTAGAACGGACTCGGTTTATATCACAATACCTACATTTAGAGTCGGTTATTCATTCAGCCTAATGAGAAACTGTAGAACGGACTCGGTTTATATCACAATACCTACATTTAGAGCCGGTTATTCATTCAGCCTAATGAGAAACTGTAGAACGGACTCGGTTTATATCACAATACCTACATTTAGAGTCGGTTATTCATTCAGTCTAATGAGAAACTGTAGAACGGACTCGGTTTATATCACAATACCTACATTTAGAGTCGGTTATTCATTCAGTCTAAGGAGAAACTGTAGAACAGACTCGGTTTATATCACAATACCTACATTTAGAGTCGGTTATTCATTCAGCCTAATGAGAAACTGTAGAACAGACTCGGTTTATATCACAATACCTACATTTAGAGTCGGTTATTCATTCAGTCTAAGGAGAAACTGTAGAACAGACTCGGTTTATATCACAATACCTACATTTAGAGTCGGTTATTCATTCAGTCTAATGAGAAACTGTAGAACGGACTCGGTTTATATCACAATACCTACATTTAGAGTCGGTTATTCATTCAGTCTAATGAGAAACTGTAGAACGGACTCGGTTTATATCACAATACCTACATTTAGAGTCGGTTATTCATTCAGCCTAATGAGAAACTGTAGAACAGACTCGGTTTATATCACAATACCTACATTTAGAGTCGGTTATTCATTCAGCCTAACGAGAAACTGTAGAACAGACTCGGTTTATATCACAATACCTACATTTAGAGTCGGTTATTCATTCAGTCTAATGAGAAACTGTAGAACGGACTCGGTTTATATCACAATACCTACATTTAGAGTCGGTTATTCATTCAGCCTAACGAGAAACTGTAGAACGGACTCGGTTTATATCACAATACCTACATTTAGAGTCGGTTATTCATTCAGCCTAACGAGAAACTGTAGAACGGACTCGGTTTATATCACAATACCTACATTTAGAGTCGGTTATTCATTCAGTCTAATGAGAAACTGTAGAACGGACTCGGTTTATATCACAATACCTACATTTAGAGTCGGTTATTCATTCAGTCTAATGAGAAACTGTAGAACGGACTCGGTTTATATCACAATACCTACATTTAGAGCCGGTTATTCATTCAGCCTAATGAGAAACTGTAGAACGGACTCGGTTTATATCACAATACCTACATTTAGAGCCGGTTATTCATTCAGTCTAATGAGAAACTGTAGAACGGACTCGGTTTATATCACAATACCTACATTTAGTCGGTTATTCATTCAGTCTAATGAGAAACTGTAGAACGGACTCGGTTTATATCACAATACCTACATTTAGAGTCGGTTATTCATTCAGTCTAATGAGAAACTGTAGAACGGACTCGGTTTATATCACAATACCTACATTTAGAGTCGGTTATTCATTCAGTCTAACGAGAAACTGTAGAACGGACTCGGTTTATATCACAATACCTACATTTAGAGTCGGTTATTCATTCAGCCTAACGAGAAACTGTAGAACGGACTCGGTTTATATCACAATACCTACATTTAGAGTCGGTTATTCATTCAGTCTAAGGAGAAACTGTAGAACGGACTCGGTTTATATCACAATACCTACATTTAGAGTCGGTTATTCATTCAGTCTAATGAGAAACTGAGAACGGACTCGGTTTATATCACAATACCTACATTTAGAGTCGGTTATTCATTCAGTCTAATGAGAAACTGTAGAACGGACTCGGTTTATATCACAATACCTACATTTTATTCATTCAGCCTAATGAGAAACTGTAGAACAGACTCGGTTTATATCACAATACCTACATTTAGAGCCGGTTATTCATTCAGCCTAATGAGAAACTGTAGAACGGACTCGGTTTATATCACAATACCTACATTTAGAGCCGGTTATTCATTCAGCCTAATGAGAAACTGTAGAACGGACTCGGTTTATATCACAATACCTACATTTAGAGTCGGTTATTCATTCAGTCTAATGAGAAACTGTAGAACAGACTCGGTTTATATCACAATACCTACATTTAGAGTCGGTTATTCATTCAGTCTAATGAGAAACTGTAGAACGGACTCGGTTTATATCACAATACCTACATTTAGAGTCGGTTATTCATTCAGTCTAATGAGAAACTGTAGAACGGACTCGGTTTATATCACAATACCTACATTTAGAGCCGGTTATTCATTCAGCCTAATGAGAAACTGTAGAACAGACTCGGTTTATATCACAATACCTACATTTAGAGCCGGTTATTCATTCAGCCTAATGAGAAACTGTAGAACGGACTCGGTTTATATCACAATACCTACATTTAGAGCCGGTTATTCATTCAGCCTAATGAGAAACTGTAGAACGGACTCGGTTTATATCACAATACCTACATTTAGAGTCGGTTATTCATTCAGCCTAATGAGAAACTGTAGAACAGACTCGGTTTATATCACAATACCTACATTTAGAGCCGGTTATTCATTCAGTCTAATGAGAAACTGTAGAACGGACTCGGTTTATATCACAATACCTACATTTAGAGTCGGTTATTCATTCAGTCTAATGAGAAACTGTAGAACGGACTCGGTTTATATCACAATACCTACATTTAGAGCCGGTTATTCATTCAGTCTAATGAGAAACTGTAGAACGGACTCGGTTTATATCACAATACCTACATTTAGAGTCGGTTATTCATTCAGCCTAATGAGAAACTGTAGAACGGACTCGGTTTATATCACAATACCTATAATAGAACAATACTGTTAAGGTCACATTTGACCGACAGCCGATTTGGTCCGACTCTGAAGACGAGACGGCACTAAATTCCCAAACTGTCGTCACCACTGAGCAGCTTTTCAGTCGGCAGCTGTGACAGAAGAACAGCTGAACAACCTGGAATCAGCCAGAAATGAACCCAACACCATTCGCCAAACTAAACGGGCTGTAAGAAGCTTCACAGACCAGCTGGAACAGAACAACATTAATACTGATCTGGCCCAGTTTATTAATTTCTTACTTTATTTATTAAACTGTTGAATCAGAACAACAGAACAGTCGAGGAGTGTTTTATCGAGAATAACACTCTCCCTCTCATGTTATCGCAAAGATATAGAAACCTCGAATTTGACGGGCGGTGAGTTTGTGGACCCCGGAGAGTTAAATTACTAATTAAAACTAATCGAAACTCTAGAGAAGTGTGTTTAGTGTGTATGCTATGCAGCTGTATCTGCTATGCGATGCTAAGCAATGCAGCGTGTCCAGTCTGCAGCGGCCTTCATACGGACTCTTTACTGCTTTTTCACTCCGCCAATATGACACCTGACTATGCTGATCTTCAAGGGCTTCTAAATATAGGCTACAACAACCACAAGGCTAATGTGGCTGCGAACACGCAGTCTACAGCATTAGCACGGTGCTAACTGCATGTCTACAGTCTTCATACACTCA
>NC_051225.1:2387672-2430172 GCF_015220715.1 Pygocentrus nattereri
TCAAATAAGCATCACGGTCAGGTATCCACACAGATTTGATCACATGAATGCATAAAAATCCAGGTGTGAAGACCCCCAGGACACACCACGCTCTGATTAGGATCAGATCTCCCAATCCACATTTAGAGGTGGTCGGAGACGGATCTTGATCCCATTTAAAACAGGTATGAACAGAATATGTTTTCATTATAAACTATATGAGTGGAAGTGCGTCTGCTGAGCGCTGGCAGGTGAGAGGATGAATAATGAAACAAAAGATGGAGGTTCCCCAACCCAACAGCCTTCTGGACTCGGCCAGTGAAAGCCTCCGAGCTGAGCATGACCACTCATATCGTAATGGGTAAAAGAGTAAACAAATGTAAAACTGAATTTACGATGTGTTGATGTGCTTTTTACACAGAAAAAAATGCGTCCCTGCTCACACCAGCGACGCATTTCAATGAAAAGCGAATGGAATCCAGTTAAAGTTCATCCAGATACGATCTGAACATGAAACCCATGTAAATGCAAGATGTAAACAGGCTCATAGTGTATCACAATTAAGTGAGCCAGAATGTAAACTAGAACAGTGGTGGTCAGTATCTGAGTAACTGAGTAACTGAGTAACTGAGTAACTGAGTAACTGAGTAAATGTAATTAGTTTCTGTACTTTAGTATTTTTTGGTGTATCTGTACTGAAGTTTCTCCGTTCTGGGCGACTTTTTCCTTTCACTCCACTACATTTCAGAGTCTAATATCCGACTTTTTCCTCCTACATTTTGAGAAATCTGTCGTTCCTTTTGGTTTCTGTGTGTATAAAAACGTCACATGTCAAAACGAAAGAAGCGCAAAGCCAGAGCACCAATCAGGGCCCAGCGGTCACTTTGTTTAGAGCTGGTTTTGACCTGTTGGTCATACCGACCCGGTGCAGCACGCGGTTCAACGTCAGCGCAGCAGCGTAAAACTTTGGGAGAGTCTGTTCAACATAAATGATGAACTAACCTAACTTTGTGTAAATAGAGCTCAATATAGAAATATGTCCACATATGCAGTCGAGACTGACGCGGCTTTTTTCTGAATTTCTACAAACACCATTTCATTTTATAGTAAATGAGTTTGGGCTGGTTTATGTTTATGAACAGACGCCTACAGATCAACATAGTAAAGGAGCTCATCTGTGATCCTGAGTTTAAAGCCAGTTTTTATTCAACTTAAACTTGGAACTAAGTTGTAAATAAATCTGAAACTGAAACTTTGCTTGTGTGTAAAAAGTGATTTCAGAGCCACTCGGTTCTCCCTGATGGAAACTGTTTACCTTCAGTGTTTTGTGCTTCTGATCATTTTAATAGACGTCAGCGTCACTAATTAATGACGTTCTATTAAAAGACTGGTTTACCAAGAGAGACGCTGGAGGACTTTCACCTGAAATGAGTTCATGAAGCCAGTCTGGTTATAAAAATGATAACAGGACATCAGAGCCAGAATTACTCTTTTAGTACTTTTACTTTATACTTAAGTACATTTGAAGGTAAATACTTTAGTACTTCTACTCAAGGGGATGTCTGAAGGGAGGAACTTCTACTTTTACTGGAGGAATATTTTACCTTGGGGGTCTCGACTTTAACTCAGGTACATGGTTTGTGCAGTTCGTCCTCCACTGAAAAAGAGATATGACTGATCGCTTACTGTAATAAGGCGGTGGGTAACAGGATGGCTTTACTTGCAGAAAATTGGAGGTTCACATCCAAAGTAGGGCAATAACAACAGTATTTCTGGCTGCTTTGGGGACAAACACCCCTCTGAGACATGATTACATTCTCTCTCTTAATAAGATTGTTTGCAATATACCTCAAATTAATCTAAGCTTAATTTATGCTCATGCTCTCTTGAGACGCTGCACCTTTTCGCTGGCCCACTGCGAGTGAACGGAGGCGCTTGTGTGAGATGATGTGAGCCCGAGACGGAGAGAAGAGGAACAATGCCAGCTGGACGTCTCTGACCCAGAATTGCTGCAGAGGCATTCGAACCCTCCGTCCTGATGCAAGCACCAAAAAGCCCCCCAATCCAGCGCAAAATCAATAAAAATGATCTTGGAGTCCATACGCCATTTGGCAGCTCCATCTTGTGGCGTCTGCTTTAAGAATATAGAGGCCATACTGTACAATGGGCCAGCCAAGCGCATGTAATTTGTCAAGCTAATCTGCAGCACTCTTGCATTGATTTTTTTCCCTCCCTTTTCTGACTTTTTAGCCTCTAGTCATTACGAGCAGGAAAAAAAACTTACTTAATCATACAGTGTGTTAATGTACGGGTCACAATAATGCCCATTTTCTTGCCCTCTGGTAATTTCGTGGCTTTCTTTAGCTTTTGCTCTAAAAATCTCTTTATAGGTCACCGTCCTCCCACTTCTGAAGACAGGAGGAGGTCAGCCGTTCTCTTCTGATGGAATACGTCTCAAAGGCCTCAAAAATCCTGTTTACATCATGTCTCGGTGGGCTGTGTACTATTTAATGCCACTTTTATTTTCCTTATGATTTCAGTGATCACATTATGCCATTAGCTTAATCAGTCTGAGCAGCTTTCGTGCCTAATTCAAGGGGACTGACATTCGCAAGCATACATTATAACACGAAAAGGGATGTTGTTAGAGTTTTACAGCAAGAACAGCTTGAAGTTCCCATTTGGTGTCATTAGATTCACGTAGGTGTGAAAATAAGTGTCTTCTTCAGCTGAACGATTTATGATTTCATAGCGTTTTGTTTATATGAGTCATGTAGAAATTAACATAAGCTTTAGCTTTAGGTTTAGATTTTGGGTTGAGGTTGAGGTTATTAGGGATAGAGTTAAATTCAATGACTCAATTCATGGTTGAGAAAATCAGAGCTGTTCCCAGTGGTGGTGATAGGAACCAGACGTCCGCCTCTAAAAGCTCCTCACAGAAAGTTCCTACATGAACTGGTTCTGAATTCACTGCCTGATGACTGAGACGCTGTTTTATGAGAGTTTAGAGAACTTCAACTCCATTCGTGGTGGAGGGAGACATGCAGGGCGCTGTGCGGCAAAATAGTCCCCAAAGAAAACTCATTATTCCAGATTTTCCACTGTTTTCCATCATCAACATTCCATATAAGCTCAGAAGACTCGTGTAGGTTCTCTGGTGGTTCTGGATGGTAAATAAAGTGTCTATATCTGTGTTGTAGTCATGGCGACGCCTGGTTCCCATCACCACCACTGTAAAGACGTCTGAACCATTTCACTCCAAACCCTCTGAATCACTCTGTTTACATCTCACACACTGGGTTATACAGATTTTTTAAATCAGTGTAACTCTCTTTAAAAGTGAATTTTAAAAATATTTAGCTGAATGTAAATTAAAGACATCTACAGTGGACCATGGGGTCATTTAGTTCCATTCATTTTATGTTGGCCTTCTATACAAAAATAAAAACTTTTAAGCTTCTTAAGCATCAAATCAGAATAAAAAAAAATCACATAAAACTCAGTTTATTCTTAGTAGTGTTAGGATTAGGACCAGGTTTAGCATTAGGTTTTAGGTTGAGTTTAACATTCAGCTGAAATTCTCAACCATTAGAAAACAGTTTTGCAGTGCACAAACTGAAATTTTGAAAATAAAAATGTAGCGTTAAGCTTCTTAGCAAAGAATCTATTTGTCCCAGTTTTCCACTTACCCCAGATGTAGATCATTGGCTGAGGCGTTTGGAACCCAAAACTTGCTCAAATTTGTTCTAGTTTTAGTTCAGAACTGCAGCTAACACTAGAACTCAATAGTCACCCAAACAATTTCTGTAAAAATATATCAACAAAGCTTCTTTCAACCACTCAGATCACATCCAGGTCTTCATTAAGGTTGCAAAGACTTGTCATTGTGTCTTAGCACACAATATAATTTACTGTATAACTATAGACTGAAAAAATGATGGCAGCCACTTTAGATAGACCACGTCTAGAATCAGTTTTTGTGAGAATGCCGTAGATACAGAGGAATCTGATTATTTCTGCAGCTCACAGTATGTCACACTGTGCTATGTACCATCATAATAAAGACCTGGACGTGGTCTGAGTGGATTCAGAGAAGTTTGGGGTTTATGTATTTGTATGTAAATGATTAGTGCTATTTGGGTGACTATTGAGACCTAGTGTTTGTTAGCAGCATTTGCCTGGTAGGTCCAGTTCTAAACTAAAGAAGCAAAATTTGGATTCCACATGTCCCAGCTGATCAGCTACATCTAGAATAAGTGGAAAACTGGGTCAATCTGATTTTTTGCTGAGCTACACCTTTAATCTGAGATTATGTTGGATGTAAACATATACAAACATAACCCTCAGCAGGACGGATGACATTTGCCCATACAATGTCCCTATATGGAGCAGGACAGTGCAGCACAGGCCTAAACCCATTACAGGACATGGTATTACACTCTGACAGCACAAACCATGAGGGGGGACTCGTCACTATCTTATTAAATAATCCAGCCATATCCATCGCTCCTGCATGCTGCATTGCTTTTGAATCTGTTATGTGTTTGTGTTTGTGCTTTGCCAAAGCTATCATTTACACCCAGAGCACTTGAAGGGTGAAAAAAAGGGAGAAGAAGAAGAAAAAAGAGACCCCCTCTTATGGCATGTGTGTCACCCCGGCGCTGGGAGAGGCTTTAGCCCCGGCGTGCTTATCTGAAGCAGTCGAATGTATTTCTTATCAGGGGGGAAAAAAGAGAGAAGTGAGGAGAAGCCGTGTGACAATGCTGCCGTTATCAAATTTCCTCAGCCCAGTCGCCGTGTCATTCAGCCGGTGAGATGGCCCCCGCCGCTTTGATTGATGGATGGGGGCCCTTCGCCCACAAATAAAAAAAAAAAAAAAGGGAAAAAAAAAAAAACCTGGATCAACAGCTTTGCACTTCTCTCCCTCATCGCACAACATTCCGGTGTGACAAAAGCAGGATTACGGATGCATTAGCTTTCCATCGACCATGGGCCTGCTGGCCTTGTCAATACTTTGCACATAATAACCTGAAGCTACGATAAGGAGACAAAAGGAGGGGGGAGGGAGATAGGAGAAGCAGAAAAGCAAAAATAAATCAATGGAAGTGTTGGGGGGAAAGTTATTTTTTCACCCGCGCACACATATACACTTGCTGTCAAGCCGGGGGAAGAATCCAGCGCTGATGCGGCCGGATAATGGCCTCTGACACCGACACAATGAGTCCTTCAGGTCTATCAGGTCAGCTGGCTCCGATAAAGGCCGAGCTAGGGTCCACTCAAGCAGGCAGGAGGACAGGAACGGAGGCTTCAGAGGCTTCATCCAACCCCGCACGCAGACGTGGAGACGCGCCGGCCTCCCAAGCATTACGCAAGACATTCAATTACTCCATTAAATCCCCAGAATTAGGAGCCACCGACTTGAGTGACTTTTATACTCGAGCTTTCAAGCGTCTCGAGGAAAAGGGCCCGCCAGATATATCTCAAATCATCTCCTTTCACACGGATTAAATTATATCCCTCAGTGCAAACGGGGCCTTGTTTACAGCTCACTCCCCGTCACTCACCATCGTGCTGGAATGCATTAGACTGACAGCAAACACAAGGAAAAAAAAGGAAAAAAAAAACACGGACAACGCATGTCGGAATCACAGATGCCGCAGTCTGTTCACACAAGCGCACATTAGGGGTCGACCGATACGCAGCGATACCGATACGATTACCGTCGCACTCAAAGGTTTGAACACAGACAAATGTAAAAAAAAAAAAAAGTTAATGCACTTAAATAAAACATTTCTGTCAAAATCTGATCAGAGACTGTCTCTGCACATTTACTGCACAACTTTCATTTATTTGCTGAATTGAACAGATTGAGAAAAAAATATATAAAATCTAAAATGTTTTGCATATTTCCCCCCGATATGTTAAATCAAGCAAATAATCAGTGAGTGTACATTAAAACTTAGTTTCCCTTCAAAATGAACAAAAACTTCACCTGCACTCTTACTCCAAAACGTTTCGCTAATCCTATAAGACAGCTGCAAAAATGTTGGGTAGCGCTTCACTGTAAGGTACTGTTCATATGGGTACATGACACCTACATAAGCTTGTCGTGCCAACTGCCATAACCCTACATAAATGTTTATAGGTCATATTTGCCCATTTTGATCAAAGTTAGCCAAAATATCCATTATAACAGATGATGCCTATTGGAATAAGCATTTAGAAGCATTTATTGAGCATTTAACCTTTATGTGGGGTCATATCAGATGTCATGACAAGCTTATGGAGGTGTCATGTAGTCTTATGAACAGCACCCCACAGCAAAGTGTTACAAAATGTTTAATCCAATCGATAACACTTTCTATGAAAGTCACATTTGTAAGCACTTATAAACACATTCATTACATGTTATAATGCCTTATGAACACATTATAACATGTTATGAACAAATCAGAACATGTTATAATGTGTTCATAAGGCATCATAAACATAAACATATTTTTAAAAATGCATTACATGTTATAGCCATGCTTATTATGCATTATGATTTGTTAACACTATGCAATTGTAAGTACTGTAATAACCAATTATGAGAGCTCAGTGAACTAAAGTGAACTGGACTAAAGCCTCCTCCGGGGTTAAGAGTGAGGCTTCTAGTTGAAGTATTTACTGAAGAATTCACTGAAACACTAAAACATACAGAATAAAGCTCATTACAGGCTTCAAATGTCAGAGTTTAAACGAGTGCTGCTGTAACTGGTGTTTTAACCAACGTAGGAAAGTCAGTGGCCTGATGGTCACTTGTTTTGCTGTGATGTATTTAAATGATGTACATTAAAATGTGTACTGCATTTTACTAACATTTAAAGTGAGATGCTGGTTAAGCAACACAAATTTCTGGACAGCCTGTTTGGAGCATCTGAAGCCATAAGGGCGTAAATAAACTCTGTATTTGTCTTTACGATCTCCAAGCTGGGACTGACCACTTTGGCACTGACAGTATAACATGACATTAACACTACTTATGTATAATGAACATGGCTATAAAGTGTACTTCAGTGTAATTCATTTTTGTAAGCATTTCTAACCATGTTTATAATGCCCAATGAATGCATTATAACACGTTATGAATGTGTTTATAGATGCTTAGAAATGTAACATTCATAGAAAGTGTTACCAGCCACTCTTTGGTTATAATGCATAATATACGATTTCTTGATGCTGCTCATAAATAAAGTAAAAATCAATCAATAAAGTGATCTAACAAAGCCGACCATTTATGTTCAGCTTAGTTTGTCTCGCAAAACATCTCTTGTAATGTAAGTTGCACATCAGACACTTTTTATTGTTACTCTGATTAAACAAAAGAAAGAAAGCTTGTAAAATATTACAGTGCATCCAACAATAAAGGAAGCCTTGTGCATCTTCAGTACAGTGATAGAAAACATGGTGCTATTCAGAAAGCTCTGATTCTATTCACTGATATGCTTCACTTTAGTCAACATGGCCTGAGGCATCACCAAATTCTCTGAATGGATCACAGGTTTTGGTTTCTTTTAAAGACTATTGGTCTTCTTCATATGAGCTATTCTTTGTGTTGTTATATGTTACTCTCAGGGTGAGATTTGAACAGCTTTTTTATTATAATCCTGATGTTCCGCATTCAGGTTCTCCAGTGGGAGAACTGTGGGTTCCTCAGACGCACGACTGTCTATGGTTTTGCTGCAAGGACAATGTGAGCTCATTCAGACTCCCACATACAAAAACCACAGACTCCTCAATCACAAACATACAGACTCCCACACACAGAGATACACATGAAAACCACAGACTCCTCAATCACAAACATACAGACTCCCACATACAGAGATACACATGAAAACCACAGACTCCTCAATCACAAACATACAGACTCCCACACACAGAGATACACATGAAAACCACAGACTCCTCAATCACAAACATACAGACTCCCACATACAGAGATACACATGAAAACCACAGACTCCTCAATCACAAACATATAGGCTCCCACACACAGAGATACACATGAAATCCACAGACTCCTCAATCACAAACATACAGACTCCCACACACAGAGATACACATGAAAACCACAGACTCCTCAATCACAAACATACAGACTCCCACACACAGAGATACACATGAAAACCACAGACTCCTCAATCACAAACATACAGACTCCCACACACAGAGATACACATGAAAACCACAGACTCCTCAATCACAAACATACAGACTCCCACACACAGAGATACACATGAAATCCACAGACTCCTCAATCACAAACATACAGGCTCCCACACACAGAGATACACACGAAAACCACAGACTCCTCAATCACAAACATACAGACTCCCACACACAGAGATACACATGAAAACCACAGACTCCTCAATCACAAACATACAGACTCCCACACACAGAGATACACATGAAAACCACAGACTCCTCAATCACAAATATACAGACTCCCACACACAGAGATACACACGAAAACCACAGACTCCTCAATCACAAACATACAGACTCCCACACACAGGGATACACATGAAAACCACAGACTCCTCAATCACAAATATACAGACTCCCACACACAGAGATACACATGAAAACCACAGACTCCTCAATCACAAACATACAGACTCCCACACACAGAGATACACACGAAAACCACAGACTCCTCAATCACAAACATACAGACTCCCACACACAGAGATACACATGAAAACCACAGACTCCTCAATCACAAACATACAGACTCCCACACACAGAGATACACATGAAATCCACAGACTCCTCAATCACAAACATACAGGCTCCCACACACAGAGATACACACGAAAACCACAGACTCCTCAATCACAAACATACAGACTCCCACACACAGAGATACACATGAAAACCACAGACTCCTCAATCACAAACATACAGACTCCCACACACAGAGATACACATGAAAACCACAGACTCCTCAATCACAAACATACAGGCTCCCACACACAGAGATACACACGAAAACCACAGACTCCTCAATCACAAACATACAGGCTCCCACACACAGAGATACACATGAAAACCACAGACTCCTCAATCACAAACATACAGGCTCCCACACACAGAGATACACACGAAAACCACAGACTCCTCAATCACAAACATACAGACTCCCACACACAGAGATACACATGAAAACCACAGACTCCTCAATCACAAACATACAGGCTCCCACACACAGAGATACACATGAAAACCACAGACTCCTCAATCACAAACATACACAGTCCCAGATATGCAACAGCAATGTATAATCTCAGACTCCCACATATACAAATACAAAAAATGCAAATACTATACAAATACAGACTCCCACGTATGCAGATGCACGCCAAAAGCACAGGCTACAAACAAGCCCCAAGCCCACAAGCTCTTCTTGCATGTTACAGGCCTGTATCTGTGATGGCACTTCAAGGTACTTCTCCAATTGGCGGAAGCTCAAGTAAACGAGTGTGCACGATGAGGCTGAGGGTAATTGTTTCACCGTTTCATAATTAATTAATTTCCTCGGCGCGGCCTGCTCAGGCTCAAGAGCGGCTGCAGGTAATATTAAATAAATAAAGTGGAGGCAGGCTCTGGAAAATTAATGAGAGATGAGCAACGAGAGGCCCCGGCATGTTCTGTCTGCGGAGAGGGCTGACATACAAAGACACAATAAACCCCCGGAACAAACAGCGCCTTTAAAAAAAAAACTCGCCCAGAAACAGTGAGCAAATTCAATTACAGAAGTAATTAGAAGATATAGGGCAAGGCTGCCTTTTGGGACTGCGCCAGAAAACATGAATTAATAAGAGAGAATGGGAAGAGGCCGTTGTAGTAATTAAGAACCAATCACCTATGTCAATGAATACCTAAAAACAGGATGGAAAACTATTAATTCAGTGATCAAAAATATTTTTAAGATGATTAATACAGCAAATTCATTTTAAAAGACTAATTTCTGGAAAGATAGCAAGACAATTGCACATAATGTGCTCCTTCTGGCATTTATATTGCTAATTAAATTTTGATCATTTGCTGAGGCGTCGTGGAAATTATCAGGGAAACAGCAAAGGCAGCATTTAATAAATATTATAAACATTATGTGAGGCGCTTAAGCGCCGTGCCATAGAGATCACATGACAATTCAGCTCTAAGCATTCAAAGCAAAGCCATCAAACTTCAAAAATGCAACTTAATTTCATAATGCCTTATTGGGAACAATGGACGTAATTAAATTACGGTAAGGACAACAATGCGGCGAATTAGCTGTTTCATTTCCCGAACTGTTAACGGCGATACGCAAGACAATTTCATAATGCCCCAAGCAAAACAAGAATGGACGACAAATGAAGAAGATCCTGCTGATACCGGCTTTATCAGTGCATGAGTGGTGTGAAAAAAACCTTGACATGAAAACAAACAAACAAGCAAAACGTATCACAATTGGCAAAAGATATTAGCACGCAATTAAAAACAAGCAGATAACGGTGCGGCCGCTTTTCCCACATTTTGGGGAGGTCCTCTGCTCTAAATATGTATTTATGATGATTTGTGTGAATTTGATCAAAAGCATCAGGGGGGGGTGGTGGTGGTGGCGGCGGGGGTGGTGACGACGACACATCTGAGACCAGGCCGGGTTTAATTTGTGAAGAAGATTTGAGAGAAAACGTAATTTAGTCATATTCAAATTTGCCAGTCTGAGAAGCAAAACAGATACTAAATATGAAGGCCTGTGATGCGAATTTCAAGTTAAAAGATCTCGCGGGCGGATTAGTCATTCTTTCTGTAAAATGGGAGATTTCTGCACACAAAATTTACATATTCATATGTGTTAGCGGTTCAAGCCATTTTAGCAGCGGTATGAGAGCCAAATTCCACTTAATATTATCAGCGCTCAGGATCGGCCGGCATAAAAGAGCAATTGCCTGAAGGGAAGGGATAACACTAATATGCTTTCAAATTTCAATGAAATACGAGCCCCATATTTACACCATGAGGTATATCGTTTACTGAGGCTGAGGATGGACACTGAAGGCCCATACAGAGTTTATCGTCCTCCTCCCCAACTTCAATTATCACTTAAATGGCCTTAATACTCAAGATGCTAATGATGAGCGAGCGTGTCCTCCCTCTAAAGTCCAAGCTCTCGGCCAGGCGCCAAAACAAACGGCCTTAGCGGCGTGATTAGTGTCTGAAGCTTCGCCATATCAGCCCTGATCAAACGCTCGGCTGAAGCAAAGTTTATGTATGCGATGTCAGGGCCTTAAAATGATTTAGCTTGACGCGAGCGTTAGCAGAGACGGCTAATTTCCTATTCAGAGCTTCTATTGGAGCCCCATTTGGATAAATGAGAGTGATTAAAAACCAAGATTGCGACAACACAAGATGTCACTCAGCGAACGTTTGAGGAACATCTGGTGTCAGGGAGACCTGAGACGGGCTTAACGGAGAGACGAGAACTTTCCCTCTTCACATCCTGGCATCCGCGTTCGCACGCCGGGCTTTGGTAGCGTGCCAGCGCCTCGGCCATCTGTGTCCTTTAACCCTGAAGATGACAGATGTGGAGGCTGATTTGGAGATTCAGCTGAAATTCACAGGCCTTCGCTTCACGGCACATCAAGTGGAGGATCTCGCAAGCACTTCCTGCCACTCACAGCCAGCCTAAATGAGCCAATCCACACGCCGTCAATTAGCAAAGTGCTTCAATTAATTCACTTTTCTTTCTATACGGGAGGAAATTGGGCTAAAATTGAGACTTTCTAGGCAACGGCAACGTATCTGTGGCTAAAATGAGCAGAGGAAAATGGCATATCTTCACAGAACTGTAAGAAACATTGATTTGTAGTGTATGGTGAGTCTTTCCTACTGAGCCTTATGTCACGCAGGCCAGGCTAATGCATATTAAGAAGCAGGTTTCCAGATTTACGTAATGCTTTGGTATTTACACTGTGTAGGCCAAAACCTAGCACAAAAAAACTGACATTATATAATTTGCAGTGGGTGGACCAGAGAGCTCTCTGAAGGCTACACCTTATGTAACGTTTACCAACATGTATAAATAACTTTTACTGATCTCATGGGCTTCTTTCTTCTCTCTAACCCAGCAAACACCTGAGTCCAGAACACAGCAGGTGTCCAATAAACACTGAGAGGCTATTTTTAATCTCTTTGTTAGATTAAAATCTCTTCTAAAGTGTCCAAAACCTCACTACAAGCCCATAACTCCAAACTCATTACCACTGGTGTGATGCTTTGATGCCATATAAGTCCTGAGTCTGTGAAAGTCTTGGCCAGAAGTCTCCTGTGCTGTCAGAGGAGCCCCTGGCCTACTGATTACGCCGCGGTAGACTTGGTCCTCAGAGCTCCGCCACGTAAATTGCAGTGTCCCCTCGGCCCCCTCTTTTGTAATATCAAGCTCCGCATCACAGCCCGGCTGAACCGCGCCGGCACTCATTCTTTACCCAAATGACAGTGTTTTTGTCCAGGTAATGGCGCTCATTTTCTACCAGAACCCAGCGGTGGCTTCACTTATCATCAGACAGAATCACAGCAGAAAGCTCCTCAAAGACCCTGGCTACAAGGAAGCCTTCAGAAACTCCCACCTAGCTGTCATGGACCCTCAACCTATGCAACCCAGTGCAAATATCAGACCAAACATACTATGGAATCAGCTGCTGTAGCCACAACAGGGTCGACCACATGCTAGACTTGTAAGCCAGACATTTGTTTATTGTGAGTGGGGGGAGGGGGGGGGGGGTTCATCACTCATTGTGGCGTCCCTTTTCCAGGAGGTGGCCATCTGACTGACATGCATACACATGATGTGTAGTGGTTGTTGCTACAATTGTGCTACAATAAAATTAGACCCACAAGAAACAAAGCAGTCTGTCCTGCATGGGACTGGCGACCTGTCCAGGGTGTCTCCTACTTTCAGCCCAGTGACCACTGGGATAGCCTCCAGCACCCTCCAGGCTTGGATAATGTGTGTGTGTGTGTGTGTGTGTGTGTGTGTGTGTGTGTGTGTGTGTGTGTGTGTGTGTGTGTGTGTTTCTTAAATAGCTTGTTTCCATCAGAGTGGAGCATGAAACTGAAATGTGCAGAGCTAATGAGAATGTAAAATTTTATAGGGATCTATTTAGAGCGTGCAACTGATAAGAATCTGACAGCTGTCAAGCTGTCCAGCTCACACCCTTTTACACTTGATATTACGGAGAAGATCAAGATGCAAAGAGGAGCTTTTTCTGCCCAAGACAACCAGCTTAGAAATGGCAAAGCTCAGGAACTTCATCTGTGGCAATGACCTGCATTTCGCTGTTCTCTGAAGAAATCTCCAAAATGGTAACAGGCGAAGGAAAAAAGCTACACTAATGTTAATGTAAGTCAATGGAACCAGACATTTTCCCAAGTCATTTTTGGGCTGTTTCTCTGAGTCAATTCTTCATGAAATTTACATACTGTGTAAAGCGTAACAGCTATTCAATGACAAAAATGGAGATACAAGGTTTTCTTCCAATGGCAGAGATTTGCAAAAGACCATAAAGTTAACTTCTCAGGAACTCAACTCCAGCTGCACATCATCTTCCAAAACTCCATGGAATGGTCTGGAGCACGCCCAATGCCAAGCTTGGAGTAGAGGGGTATAAAGCCCACCAGCATTGGGCTGTGGAGCAGTGGAGCTGCGTTCTCTGGAGTGATGGAGCTCCATCCAATACCTTTGGTATGAGTTGGAGTGACCCAGAACTGATCATCCAACATCAGCACCTGACCTCACCAATGCTCAACCAGATCGTTACAGCAATGTTCAACATCTAGAGCCGTCCCAGAAAAGAAGAGGCTGTTATTGCAGCACAGACTCACTATTAACACCTTCATTGCAGAAGAAACTCTGGATGTCTATATACTTTTGGACATTCGGTGTACCTTGTATCTACACTCTTTGGCCATTTTATCAGAAACACCCGTCATATTGCTGCACTACATAGGTATTTAGTTACAGACTGTGGCCCAGTTGATGCTGCACAGTTTATTAGTCCCCATCTAACTCATCCATCAAAAGAAAATGGACCACTGTAGGACCACCAGTGACCAGTAATTAATTGAGGGGAGTATTATTATAAAAGTGACACAGTAATGACATGGCAGTGTGAGTGGTGCTGGTACGAGCGTGTCAGGCACAGTGGTGTTGCTTAAGTTGGCCAGTCAGTGTAGGTACATCATAAGAGTATCTAACAACCTTTATTTTATCGTCTATAATATCTTCCTGCTTTGAAACTATTGCCTATTAACTCTACATAAAGTTGTGCACAATCCAACAACAATCAACACTGTTAAAGAGGAATTCCACCAATTTTTGGACAAATGAAGTGAAATGGTTGATTGCAGAGACTACAACACGAATACAGACATTTTATTTAATCTCCAAAACCGCCAGAGAACCTACACCAGTCTTCTGAGTTTATATGGAATGTTAATGGTGGAAAACAGTGGAAAATCTGAAATAATACGTTTTCTTTGGGAACTATTTTGCTTCACATTATGTATCCCTCCACCACGTATAGATTTAAAGGCCAAAATCTTCTCAACCATCATAAAACAGCGTCTCAGTCATCAGGCGGTGAATTCAGAACCAGTTCATGTAGGAACTTTCTGTGAGGAGCTTTTAGAGGGACGTCTGGTTCCTATCACCACCACTGTGAACAGATCTGACTCGGTTTTCAGTTTCTCTGCAAAGAAGCATTTCACACCAAACCATCAATGACTGCATCGTGCAAAAATTTAGAAAATCAAAAAATCAGTGGCACTCCCTTTTAAAGCGTCTTCAGTTTTGAATCTTGGAACTGGACGTGAGCCGTCACTGGCCTCCATCCGTTCTCCAGAATGTGAAAAATCTGCAAATCAATCATCTGCAAATTGACGTTTCACGGTTCTAATAAACGCACAACAAATAGAAGTTCCATTCACTTTCTGCCTGTCTGGGAAAGATGTGACCCATCTGAGTTTCTGCAGAGCTCTGTCCTGAAGTGAATCACGTCCATGCATCTTGATTTGGCTGACAGTTAGGCTCTTTGTGAACAGAGAATGCTCCGCAGTGGGAAAGTTAAATTAAACAACTGTTTTTGACCCCCGCCGTACGGGAACACACACGCTCATAGCCCGCGGACAAGAGACACTGACAGGCTCCCTGGAGAGAGAGCAGGAATGCCTGCACCATAAACTGCCACCAGTGCTAAATTAACTCTTACAGTCCAGCGGGACTCATAGTGATTCATACAGCTTTGTAGTTGCTGCTGTAATTACGAAGTTTCTTGTAGGTTTAGGTAGTTAGAAACACTCAGTGTTCATAACTATGACACCTACATACACCGGTCAGGCGTAACATCATGACCACCTCCTTGTTTCTGCGCTCACTGTCCACTTTATCAGCTCCACTTACTGTATAGCTGCCCTCTGTAGTTCTACAGTTACAGACTGTAGTCCATCTGTTTCTCTGATACTCTGTTACCCTGTTCTTCAGTGGTCAGGACCCCCATGGACCCTCACAGAGCAGGTGCTATTTGGGTGGTGGGTCATTCTCAGCACTGCAGTAACACTGACGTGGTGGTGGTGTGTTAGTGTGTTGCACTGGTGTGAGTGGATCAGACAATAGACTGAGAATAGTCCAGCAGCCAACAGCGTCCTGTGGGCAGCGTCCTGTGACCACTGATGAAGGACTAGAGGATGACCAACACAAACTGCGCAGCAGCAGATGAGCTGTCATCTCTGACTAATCTATCTATCCTCACTAATTGCGGCTGAATCCTCACAGTTGTGCTCTAACATGAAGTGGGAATCTAGTGCTACTGCAGCACAAACTCAGTATTAATAGCCTTCATTACAGAAGAAACACTTGACCTCTTATTCTCCAGGGTATATTTTGGTCTGTCCATCTGAAAGTACATGACCAAATAACTGCATGAAATAAATGTATTTTTATTAATTTATTTTTTTCCAAATGAACAGAACGTGTGTTTTATGATCTCCACACATCACTATACGCACACAGAGAGCCAAAAATCTGCGCCGCTCTTTGTGTTGTTCTCTAAAAGTGATGTTTCCAGAGCAGATCACTGAAGAGACGCCGTCTGTTTATAGTTTAGAGCCCAGATTTGGGGAAAAACGTGTCGACTTTCAGTAGAAAAACAAACTGAGTTCAGCTTCTTTTATTATAAGGGTTTAAAATGACATCACCGTCTATTAGACTGGAGAGAAGAGCTACAGCCTCACACGACGCCCAGCTTCTGAATGGAGCTCATGGAATATGAACGTTATGGAGAACATGACCGAGTGCGGTTTGGACCCACTGGTGGTTCGACTTAACGGTGTTATAAATTGAACATGCCCCGCATTATGGCATAAGCTCTCAACTATGGCTTAACAAATGTCTTATACTGCTTATACACGTGTTATAACGCTCCTATGTAGGTAACCTTCAAATAAAGTGCTACCTTTCTATAGAACACAAAACATCACAAAAATCACATGCACAGCAAGATCAGCATCAGGAACCTATGAACAAAGAGGAATCGGACTCTTTCACTGAACAAGAGGTGAGATGGCTCTAATACACTCTGCTCTCCCCTTTTGCCCCACATACTTATAAATACTGTCCCTTCATTTATTTATTTTATGGTCAAAACAGCCATGAAGTACAAGATATGCATTCAGTATTTTGTGTGTCCACTCTTTGCCATAAGAACAGCTCAAGTTCCTCAGAGAACCTGCAGACACGCCTCCAAAGCTCAGTCTGAGAAGCTGGTCGATTTTCTGAACTAATCAAACCCATTCAGTGGTGCTGAGGTCTGGACTCTGGGGTGGTCAGTCCATCATCCAGCTTCTTTGTTCGATGTGTCCGTCTCCTTTTCTCAGTGAGGTTCTTCTTGATCAGCTACACGTCCTTTCAGACCCACAGCGCTGAGTGGTCTTCTCCCAGTGGAAGGATGGACAGAAACACCTGTGGATGTTTTCAGATCTGAAGCAGCTTGATCTTCTCCTCTCTCTCAGAGATCAAAGCTTTCAGTGCTGTTTGTCTGATGGGGTCAGTTTTGGGGTCGACCAGCTCTTCCAGGTGGTTGTTAGGAGGCCCATTTCTTAGAATTTCTCGCACATATTTTTTCAAACTTCATTACGCAATTGGATTATTTTGCATCTAATCTCCTCAAAAAGTAATAGCTTGTGCTTAATGGCTGCTTTGACTGGACATTAAACAAATGAAGGGTGGTCTCTGATTTCTGGACTGTAGTGTACACTCAACAGAAGTAAGATCAATAATGAAATTTTCCACCAAGAAGCAGCGTTTTGCTAATAAGCTCCATCTAAACTAAACAAAAGCCAATTTCACATCAAACCCCATTGTAGCTGTATGAAATCTGCTGATGTTTCTGCAGTGCGGCAGCGTCAGATTCACATCCAGAACCCACTGAATAAAGGTATTGTTCTTCAATTAACTGGTTATGTGATTTTCCCCATAATCCTGTTTCTCTCTGCTGCTGCTGGTCAGCGGGGAGCGGTTTGCAGTGCTGGACGGCCAGAATGAATTCCTGCGGCACACACAGATCTGTAGCGTTTGGCTGCGAGCGAGTGTGTGTGTGAGGCTTAGATCATGTCTAAACACTGCATTGTGTTCTGCTGAAAGAAATCTGTTCTTTTATTTCAACATCGCTGCTGTCCACACTGCTCCCACTACGGCGCTGGGCGAAGGCCAAGGCTGGGGACAGTCCATGAGTTCACAAAATATCTCTGAGTTAGGCCCACTTTTACAAAAATCCCACTGAAAAGTTGACCAGAGTTTTTTTTTTTCACCCAGAAGTGTACATACAGATATTCACATATATATATATACATATATATATATATATATATATATATATATATATAAATATCTTTAGCTCCTTTCACTCTCTGTTTATTCATTTTTAACTATTTATTGTATTTTTACTGTATTTGTCTCTTAGTTGACTCGACTGTGTGGTTTCTGACACTGTATGACTCTATAAACACTCCATACTTTGGTCCACAGGATCCAGTCCATTAGACAAACTGAGCTCCACCAGTTTGAGCTGAGCGTGTTTAGGCCTGCAGTTTGAATCATGCTAATTGGCACATGTACCCATCAGGATGATCCACTCAGACCAGCGCAACACACACTAACACACCACCACCACGTCAGTGTTACTGCAGTGCTGAGAATGACCCACCACCCAAACAGTACCTGCTCTGTGAGGGTCCATGGGGGTCCTGACCACTGAAGAACAGGGTAACAGAGTATCAGAGAAACAGATGGACTACAGTCTGTAACTGTAGAACTACAGAGTGCAGCTATACGGTCAGTGGAGCTGATAAAGTGGACAGTGAGTGTAGAAACGAGGAGGTGGTCATGATGTTGTGCCTGACCGGTGTATATGCTGCCATTACTTAGCTCCATTAGCTGCTACAGTAACTGCAGCGCTACGATAAGATGAGATAAGACATAAAAATAAGTATAAAAGTTGAAAAGTAAACACACGTATGGACTAAAACTCAGAAAGCAAACTTTACACACCAAATGTGTCTCGTCTCATCAAAAGTTTGGGGATATTTTCACCGAGCTCTCGCTTTAAGGCCTCAGAGAGCAGAAAGAAAACAAGGGCCTTTTGAACTCCATTGAAGTGGCTGTAGGTTTACATCATCAGAAAAGGCGAGGCAGAGCGCCTCCATAAACTGCTGCACTTTTGGCGGTCTGGGTTCAGGAAGAGACGGAGAGGATGAAGGGATGGGCACAAAGGAAGAGAAAAAGAGGAAAAGAGGAAAAACAAAGGCGGCTGGTGGGAGGTTAGGCCTGGGCAGGAAGAGACGGACGGGCGGAGAATTAGCCGCGGCTAACTGAGCCCCTATTGTCTGCTGTTCTGCACCGCGGTTAACACTGCAGGAGCCAAGCATACAGACACAGCACACGGCACTAACGCTAACCACACCAGACCGTCAGCAATGATTCAGCTCAGCTCTTCATTACTGGCTCCTGCACTCCGCCGCGGTCTTTACTCTGTTTGTAAATATGTGAGGTGCAATAGTCTCTATTTAATGTGACAGTAAGGACTGTCAGTGCTTTCACTGCTGTAGTATCTGTCTGTCTGTCTGTCTGTCTGTCTGCCCGTCTGTTAGTGAATTTGAGTTATGCACCAACCTGGTATGAGGACATCAACACTTCCATTGCAAAATGCAAAATTGCAAACAGAATTTATAGTAGTTTCAGCGTAGTACTGAATACTCAATATGTGATTACTGAATGCTGAATAATTCATAGTAGATGCTGAATAATTTATAATAAATGTGAATAATTTATAGTAGATACTAAATAAGTCATAATAAATGCTGAATAATTCATAGTAGATACTGAATAATTCATAGTAGATACTGAATAATTCATAGTATTGTGAATAATTTATAATAAATGTGAATAATTCATAGTAGATACTGAATAATTTATAATAAATGTGAATAATTTATAGTAGATACTAAATAAGTCATAATAAATGCTGAATAATTCACAGTAGATACTGAATAATTCATAGTAGATTGTGAATAATTTATAATAAATGTGAATAATTCATAGTAGATACTGAATAATTTATAATAAATGTGAATAATTTATAGTAGATACTAAATAAGTCATAATAAATGCTGAATAATTAATAGTAGGTGCTGAATAATTCATTGTAGATTGTGAATAATTTATAATAAATGTGAATAATTCATAGTAAATGTGAATAATTCATAGTAGATACTGAATAATTCATTGTAGATACTGAATTATTTATAATAAATGAATAATTCATAGTAGATGCTGAATAATTCATAGTAGATACTGAATAATTCATTGTAGATACTGAATTATTTATAATAAATGAATAATTCATAGTAGATGCTGAATAATTCATAGTAGATACTGAATAATTCATTGTAGATACTGAATAATTCGTTGTAGATACTGAATAATTCATAGTAGATACTGAATAATTCATAGTAGATTGTGAATAATTTATAATAAATGTGAATAATTCATAGTACATGCTGAATAGTTTATAATTCATAGTAGATATTTAGTATTATATATTATAATAGTCAATAATAAATTCATAGTAATTAATGAATGGTAGTTAATTAGTGATATTAATGGAAGTTACTGAATAACTAAGACTAAACCTCAAACATTTAATCACAGTTATTTAATAATACATAGTATTTGCTGAATAATTAAAGGTACATATGGAAACACTAAATAATTCACAGCAGATACTGAACCATTCAAAAAAGTTACTGAATAATCAACAGTAGACCCTAAACAATCAACCATACTGAATCATTAATGATAGATAATAGTTAATGAGTTAAGATTAATAGTTTAATGATAGGCCTGTAGTTTAGTGTAGTTTAACTGGACTAGATGTTTTTAAAGCATGCTCAGTGTTTATAATCAGATCTTTTTATTTGTTTATTTGTTTGTTTTTCTTTGCAGTGAGTCTTCAGTCAGAGCAGTTTCCATGTACACACAGTGAAACATCCAGCATGTTACACGATGCAAAGGATAAGTAAACATGCTATTAGTTAATAAATGACAAAACAGAACAAGCGGAATTTAGCTTTGAATTTTAATGCTGTTTTGAAGCCGCAATAAGCAGCACGTTGTTTTGAACACGCCTTAAATCCGGCGATCAAACGTTTCACACATTAAAGCTGATCAGGAGCTCAGAGAGATTTCACATAATAAAACACAGACACAATAAACAGAATTGGCTCATAATATTTCACAGGTGTAACAAATTATACTGTAATTATATTATATGACAGGTCTTAATAGACTTGTTCAGGAGCAGGTAAGGAAAGAGTCTATATTTACCAGGATCATACAGTTTCTGATCAAAAGTGAGCTGGATTGTGTACAATTTCTACTTTCTTCACAGAGTGTGTTGTTTTTATGCCGTGATGAGATGATAATATGCAATGAAGCAGCGCTGCACGTTACATTAAAGCATGTTTGGCTAAAGTAACCGACACAATAGCTTTAAAAATAGGCTTGTATATTGAATTTCATGCGCTGGCTAGTTTGAGTCTGCGCCATCATATCTTCGTCGCTCCCAGCTACGTGTTTTTAGGGGCCCGTCAGAATCTGACTTAATGTCCAGCTTTAAAACCAGGCATCCAAACAGGGGCCGTGCTTTATGGGCAGCAGCGGAATAAAGGAGCCGGCGCATTTTACTGTCCGCCAGGCTTATACCATCACTGTAAGCACATTAACATCCTTTCCCTCTTTTCAGAAAACGTCGGTTCCTTGCACTGCCGACAACTTGCTCTTTTGTTACCTCCACTCACTTTGAGTGCACGTAATGGCTGAAATGGATAATGAACAGGCAGGGAAGGCAGAAAACAGCAAAAACACACCGCCGCACAAAAGGAGCCGTGGAGGGAGAGAAAAAGGGGGGAAAAAAGAGGGAAAAAAGGGAAGCTCCAGCCACGCGGCACTCTGCGCCTCTCTGAGCCGGCTGGGCAGGACGCAGGCCGCTTTAGGATGAACCCATGCAGCACTAAACCCCACTGTCCGTGCCCAATCAGGGCCGGTTTTTCTCTCGCCGCCGGGGCTCCTCTGCTCCACACTGCAAACCCTGTGCACTAATTGCTAGATTGTACCAGATTTTCTAGTTCAGTTCCACCCTATAATCGACTGACAATGATGGGCAAGGAAGGGGAAACTTTAGAGTCCAGCGCGCAGAGCCGAGGCCAGAGAGCACAGACCACTCAAAGAACAGTGAGTACACGCCTGGGTGTGTGTACTCATGTGTGTTTTCATACCTTGGCAGGACATGGACAAGTGTTATTTCTATAATGTAATATAATAAAGTATATATAACGTAATCTAATATATATATAGTTATTACATATTTATTACCATATATAACACAGCACATATTACATATAAGCACTTAACTATACATAACACATATTACATATATACACATCCATGTATATAATAAATAGGCAACATGTGTGTATATGTGTTGGTGTGTATTATATGTATGTTACACATATATGTATTATATATATGGAGATGCCTATATGTAATATGTTCTAAATGTATTGTAAACATATATGTAAGCACCTGTATATAATAGTGTTATGTCCCATAGGTAAATGACTATATGCAATAATAATATGTCTCATATGTATTACATATATGAAGGTCGTCTATACGTAATAACATGTCTCATATGACCTATATATATGGAAGTGCCTACATGTAATAATTATATGTTGCATGTGTATTTTATATATGGAAGTGCCCATATGTATTATGTCTTATATGTGTTGTATATGTTAGGAACAATGGAATAACATTTAATCCCATATGTATTATATTTAGTGAAAGTACATATGATATGATGCATAAGTTTGCATGTAAATATCCTATTTGTTAATATTATGTTTGTCATATTTGTTTTTATATATATATATATATGTATATATATATGGGTGTGTATATATATATATATATATATATATATATATATATATTTATATATGGAGGAACCTGTGGTAAGATGGCCCGTATGCATTTTATGTAAATATCTAGTCCATATGTAATGAGGCTTATTTGCATATTTCAGCCTGTATCAATACTACAGATGCAAATTTTGAGATAATGATTAAGAGATGATATACTGTGCAGCCAGTGTGTGTGAACAGCACCAGCAGACAGAGTGTGTATGTGAAGGGGGAGGGGGGGTTGAAGGAGGGGGGGGTTGAAGGGAGGGGGGTGGGGGGGGTGGGGGCTTTGGGGGTTAAGGAGGAACACAGCAGCCCCCCTGTGCTGTCTGGCAGCCTCTGAACAGAGATATTTTTTTTCCAGGAAAAGCAGCCAAAGCTCCACTCACCATCACACAGTCCTCTAAACCCTCACCAAGAGGCCCGGGCGGTTCTCCAGGGAGGCACCTAAAGCTACGGTACCATATCAAGAACTTCACATAATTCTGCTCGTCCCCTTCTTTAAAGAATTATTACACATAGAATAAATACCAATCAGTCAGGCTGCTTTCAGCCCATTTTCCTTTGAAGAAATCTGTGAACATGAAAATGGTTTTCAATAATGTAAAATTGGTTTTAAAAATAAAGATATGCAGATATACATGGAATTTATATATATATATATATAGAGAGAGAGAGAGAGAGAGAGAAAGAAAATAAACAGATATGTGTATTTACTATATAATAGCATTATATTTCTTATGTATTATACATACGGAAGCACATACACATAATATGATGCATTTATGCATCATATCCATTTGATGTTATATGCGTCGTGTTATATAAATATAATGACCTTCTCCAGTGTAAATACATATTACAGAAGCTAATACTGTGATAATGAATAAAAACCTATGTTTTGCTTTTTTCTAAGCGTTAAACTCAGCAAATAATCAGAAATGTAGCCATTACGCTTTGCAGAAAACTGACACTTCCGTTCGCTGAGTGTAGAGGATGTGTCGCGAATGACAGAAGCTTTTTTATTTATGCAGTTTAACAGCAGTTAAATGCACCGAAAATTCCAAGCTGAATGCACACAAATTTGTGGGCGTGGCAGATCATAAAATGACTGACAGTGATTGTCAGAACCTCTTCTCATAAGAGAATCTGCCACAGACCGTTGAAATGACTGTATACACTGTATACAGTCTGTCCTTAATTCCTCCTGGTCTGTTTATTATTCTGAGCTGCGTTCTCTGTTTACTGCAGCAGGTAACTTCCACTTCAGGTGTGTTAAACCGACTCTGAGCCACTCGTACGCTCTGCTATGTGTCAGTAATTCTGTGTGTGAGGTTTGTTTTATCTAGGTTAGTCCATCTATGCTGCCAGACTATGTATGACATATATGTATATTTCACGTTTTATGGCACGTGTATTTGTTTATTTTTTTAATATACGCTTTTTTAGGTTGCTTCTTAATAACTGGCCCATGGCAACAGAGGAAAATCTCTGGCTTATTTACAGCTTTGTTGATACTGTTTATTTGTGGGTGTCATCCATGAAAAACGAATTAGTATAAATACATATAGACAATTAAAAAGCTGGTTCGTTAGTAAAGGGAATATTATTATATAGCACCAAAAAGGCTCTGCTACTGTTACCAAGTCCTGCTTGGAGCAATAGATAAAGCTGTTTGGTGCACTTTCAAACGGTTCTATAATCTGCAATAATATGTCTCAAATGTATTATATATATATATATATATATCGCTGCTGTCGGAATACAACCTCATATCTCTGTTTTTGACGTTTTTCAGTTTTTGACATAATTTAAAAACGCCTGTTGTTCTTTATATTGTATATAAATTTCATGATGAATGGAGCAAAAGAAATGTCCCAAAATGACTCAGAAAACCATCTGGTTCCATTGACTTCCATCAAAAGTAAAGTAGGTTTTTTCCTTCTCCTGTAAAGTTACGGTTTTGGAGATACGAGGTTTTCTTCCAACAACAGCGAATATATACGCAGGTATCTATATTTATTAGAGATATGTAGGTAAGTGCCTATATTTAATAATGAAATCTCTGTATTATGTATATGTCAGTGCCTACATGCAATAATATGTTGCATATGTATTATATATATGGAGGTGTCTGGACTCTCATACATATACACCACATTCCACATTAATCTGAAGAACCATTTCACCAGGCAAAGAACCATTCTGCATGCAAATTGTCCTATATGGAACCCAACGGGCCTCATCCACTAATATCTACAATACAAGTTTGCTGTTAAGTGTGTTCTTGAGAAAGGTTCTAAGAAAAAGTCTACATCAGATTCATGACGTTCTTAAAGCGCAGAACCGTTCTCACCTCTTGAGTGTGTGTACATTCTGTTCTTACCTAAGAACAAATCCCAAATAAGAGAACACTGGTGAACGTCAGAGTCCTGGTGAAAACCACGTAAGTGGGTTTAAGAAGAAATTTCTTCTTAAGAATGGTTAGTGAATGAGGCCCTATGTTCTAAACAGAACCGATGCCTTTACTAAAGAACTCCTGAAGATTTAGATTGAGGCTGTACTGGCCAAAGAATTTGTCTTCTTTTATACACTGGATCACGTTCCAGGCAGGTGATACAGCCAAAACTAAACTTTCCTAAAAATATATGAGATTCAGAAAATATGTGGCTCCTAACAACCACCTGGAAGAGATGGTCGACCCCAAAACTGCCCCCATCAGATAAACAGCACTGAAAGCTTTGATCTCTGAGAGAGAGGAGAAGATCAAGCTGCTTCAGATCTGAAAACATCCACAGGTGTTTCTGTCCATCCTTCCACTGTGAGGAGACCACTCAGCGCTGTGGGTCTGAAAGGACGTGTAGCTGATCAAGAAGAACCTCACTGAGAAAAGGAGACGGACACATCAAACAAAGAAGCTGGACGATGGACTGACCACCCCAGAGTCCAGACCTCAGCACCACTGAATGAGTTTGATCATCAACCAGCTTCTCAGACTGAGCTTTGGAGGCGTGTCTGCAGGTTCTCTGAGGAGCTGAAAGTGAGGCTCCTGAAGCTGGAATGCATGTAAGACTACACAATATTAGATTTAGTTGTTCTGGCTTCTGTGTGATTTTAATAAATTAAGTGTTCTTAACGGCTGTTTTGACTTTGGCACTGTTTGCACTATTCTGGTGTTTATTCGACTCATTATTGAGCTGATCAGCTGAATCCGGTGTGTTGAAGTAGGAAAATTCCAAAATGTGTAGAAATAAGGTGCCATACCTTCTAAAAATGGATAAAACCAACAATTAAGAGCTGTGACTTTTGTATTGAACACGTTTTATATCACTTAAGACAACCAGGCAGGGTGTTATTACATATAATCACATACACATTTTTTAAAAAAATAGTGGTTATTGCAAAAAAAAAGAAAAAAAAGTGCTAAAACATTTGGGTACAAATAGTATCTTGAGATTTTACGCCTCTAATGTTCATGTAAACATCTTGCACAGCGTTTATTTCCGTTCTGCACATCAAACTGATTCACACAATTGCAGCATTTTATGTGCGGAATGTTTAAAAATCATTTTTAAAAATATCACACACTGCGGAAACTTCAACGGCCAAAAATATTAAAGGCATTTTTCCGATGACACATTCTGTGCAGAACTATTCACCCCCCCCCCCCCCCCCCCCGCATCCCAACCCCCACCACATATCTTTAAAGTTCAACTCTCCATAACAGTCCCGCCGTAAACAGTCCACCCCCATCCACTCTCTCTCTCCCTCTTCCTCGCTCACTCGCTCACTCTCTCGCTCACTCCGGCTGCGGGGAGGACGCACGCACTCGCGATCCGCCAAGGCAGCGGAGACAAAACAACTAGCTAGAGCTCTTTTAATTAGCGCGTGCATTTTTGACAGACGATGTAATTTGCCTTTGTCTGCGAAGCGGGACGGTGCGAAGAGCACCTGCAGAATCAAAGAGGGAATAAAGGTACCAGCATGGAGCGCATGTGTATCCAGGTGCCTGCTCGCGCCGCAAGTATGCTAGTCCCGTCTCCCGTTCGCCCGGGCTTGCACACACTTCAGTTCATATCAAAACAACCTGTATGGTCCTTGAAGGCTGACCACACACGTTACCTGCCCTCGCAGCCTATCGCAAAGTACCCCCACCTCCCATCCTGCTGGGCCAATGAGGCTTGAAACAGAGCAGACAGACAGAGACAGGTAATTAGCATTAGCATTAGCTTACCTGTCCTCGGCTAGCGAAGGCCTAATGCACCTTTTTTTTTTTTTTTCTTTTTTTTTTTTTTAAATCCAAATCCACACCCCAATCAGAAGCACCCCGGGGCAGCCGCTCGCGCTCAGGACATTTGCTCTGCGGTGTCTTCCCTCTGCCCGTGCCTGGCTGAGTGCAAGGCGAGCTAGGAATGCACTGGGCTTTAGACTTTTTTGTCCAAGCTGTAGGTCTTTTTTAGTGAAGCAAGATTAGTTCATACAAAACTCAACAATACAGCAGTGAAACCCATTGTTGATATTCAACATTTTTCACATAGCGGAACAGAATAGACAATACGGCAGCTAGGAAACCATGGACCGGATTACAAGCTGATCGTATCAGCTTCCTTTCCGCGGCCTGTAATCCGTTTCCTTTCAAGAGCGGGAGACGGAGGCAGACGTAAACCAAAATCGATATCTGCGGGATGGGGAAGGAGGAGGGGGGGGTGGGTTGAGTTTTTCACATCGAAACAAACCGAACAATAAACATTTTTCCTTTTATTTCGGTCTGTTTTGAAAGAGAGGGGGCTTCTACAAGTCTGAAAGCTAGGCTACTGCTGCAGACTGCAGAGCGACAAAGCAGAGCATCATCGCTTCACATCAGGACCAAACCTATCCCCAAACACCTGGGCTGCGCCTCCATCCTCACGCCAGGTAAAGACATTTCTATAAGCGTCCGGACAACAAGAGGAAATGAAAAGGGTGATCGAATCTGTTGCTAACCAACTTCTACTCCACTTCAAACCTTTTGGCGCCTCTATTAGCCAGCATTACATTTCTTTTCATGCACAGCAGAATGACTGACCCTCTTTGTTAGCCTTTCGCAGTAACTATGATCAGAAGCCGAAAAACAGCCTGTAAAGTCTTACCAGCTCTGTACCTGCGCTCCCGATCCGATCTCCCAGCGGCTCCGGCTGCCGCGTTTTCCCTTGCTCCCTCTCTCCTCTAGGTAGCCAGAGAGAGGGATTGTTCAAGCCTTTCCTTTTCATCACTTCTGCAATTGACCAATTGACAACTGATTGATGGTTATCTTTCCACACCTACAAAGGCAGAAATTACCATCACTAAAGCCACTTACAGTAAAAAAAGGGAAAAAAAAGACCTCGAGAGTAAATTACATGTTGCTAAAATTCCCCTTCACTCAGCCCCATACAATGGCAGCCAAACGGGGGGTGAAAAAAAAAAGTTTCCCTTTTTTTTTGTCACTCGTGAGGCTCTGTAGATTTGGCCTTCCCTGCCAAGAGCAACGAGAACTTGACAGCTTCTTTAAATGGTGAGGCACAAAAGCTGGTGAATGAGGGATGGCATTGGGCTGGACTGCCATTCTCTGGAAGAGGACCATTATTTGCATTGAAAACAGAGGAGCTGGTGAAAAACAGATAAGGAATATCTGAATACGAGCTGGGACACTCCAAGTAACACTGAGTTGGGGGGGGGAGTCTGCAGCCAAACAACAAGAAAAAAAACAAAAAATAATTACAATTTCACTTTAAATGAACATTGTGCTTATTTTCAGCTTCTGATTCCTGCGAATAATCAAAATTTTGCTTAAATTAACAAACTGTGAGTACATTTTTGCTAAACAGAGCTCATTTTGTGTGTCTAAATATATATAAAGTATATATATATATATATATATATATATATATATATATATATATATATATATATATAAATCCATGTATCTCCAAAATGGTAACTTTACAGGAAATTTTACTTTTAATGTAAGTCAATGGAACCAGAATGTTTTCCAAGTCTTTTGGTCCATACATCATGAAATTTACACAAAACATAAAGAGCAACATGTTTTCAAATTATATTTAAAAAATCAGAAAAATGACAAGAATGGAGATATGGGGGTTTCATATGCAGACTGCAGCAATATATATATATATATATATATATATATAGAGAGAGAGAGAGAGAGAGAGAGAGAGAGAGAGATTTACTTGGAAGTAAATAAATCATAAAATGTGGACTGTATAAAAATTATGGTAAATATTACACTTAAAACGCAAATAAACATAATATATATCTATATGGGGCGGTTGATTGAACTTTCAATGCCAAAACCAACACTCATTCTAAAGTTGGCAACACATTTACACAGAAACGATTCATCCTTCAGAACGTATGTAGACGTCTGAATCTGCAGCTTGCTAGCTTTTTCCTTTTCTTTTCTTCCACTGCTTCTCTTTTTTTCACAGCCTGGGAGGCTGAAAGGCCTGAGAAAGTACGAATAGGGAGGGAGGGATGGAGGGAAAGCGAGTGGTTTTGCCCAGAAGCACTCAGCTGCCAACAAGAAGCTTCCCTTTTTCTATGGGCAGAGGAACAATTCCAAAAAAAAAGAAAAACCTTTCAGACTCTTTCAGTCGGAGCAGATGGGACCCAACCAAGAAGGCATAAACTTCGGAAGAGGGACCCCCCCACCACCACCACCCTCCTCATTCAATGACATCAGTGAGTGTCAGCCGGCCAGCATTTAAGCGCATTACGGACACACAGGGGGCTAATGTGCACAACATATTTAAAACCCTTCATCACCATCTCACCATGACCTACATGTCTTCTCACAGGCCGAAGCAAAGACCATTTCTTAAGTGTTTCCTCCACTGTCGCCTTCACGAGCCGATAAAAGTGGCTTAAAAGTGGCTGTCACTGACTGTGACAACTAGCGGCAGTTAGTTGTGGTTTCAGAACATTGAAGGAGTATAAATTGTTAAAATTCCTGCAAAATTCAATGGTTAAGATGGAAACTAAGCCATTCAGAGTTTGATTTGAAACGCTCTGCTGAGAAAGTCACAGTGGTGGTGATGGGAACCAGACGTCCCTCTAAAAGCTCCTCACAGAAAGATCCTACATGAACTGGTTCTGAATTCACTGCCTGATGACTGAGACGCTGTTTTATGAGAGTTTAGAGAACTTCAACTCCATTCATGGTGGAGGGAGACATGCAGGGTGCTGTGCGGCAAAATAGTCCCCAAAGAAAACTCATTATTCCAGATTTTCCACTGTTTTCCATCATCAACATTCCATATAAGCTCAGAAGACTCGTGTAGGTTCTCTGGTGGTTCTGGATGGTTAATAAAGTGTCTATATCTGTGTTGTAGTCATGGCGACGCCTGGTTCCCATCACCACCACTGTAAAGACGTCTGAGCTGTTTCACACCAAACCCTCTGGATCTCTGTTTACACCTCACACTCTGAGTTATGGAGGAATTATTTAAAAATACCATTTAAGGCCTCAGAGAAGCAAAGCTTGAGAGGGTTCTGCAAGGCCAAAACTACCTTTATAAGACTACCTTTGTATACTCATATGGAGCCCAGCTGGTGACATCACATATAAAATAAAATAATGCATGGGAATAGGATAATTAGGTTGTGGCCATGACTTAGCAAGACATGGGAACCAGATCAGGCCTTACTAAGTCATGGCCACGAATTAGGACCTCATTCCCATGGCTTACTAAGTCATGGCCATGCATTAGGATCTCATTCTCCTGCCTTACTAAGTAGTGGCCACACATTACGATCTCATTCCGATGTTTTACTAAGTCATGACCACACATTAGAATCTCATTCCAACGCCTTATTAAGTCGTTGCCACACATTAGGATCTCATTCCCATGCCTTACTAAACCGAGTCCGTTCTACAGTTTCTCATTAGACTGAATGAATAACCGACTCTAAATGTAGGTATTGTGATATAAACCGAGTCCGTTCTACAGTTTCTCATTAGACTGAATGAATAACCGACTCTAAATGTAGGTATTGTGATATAAACCGAGTCCGTTCTACAGTTTCTCATTAGACTGAATGAATAACCGACTCTAAATGTAGGTATTGTGATATAAACCGAGTCCGTTCTACAGTTTCTCATTAGACTGAATGAATACCCGGCTCTAAATGTAGGTATTGTGATATAAACCGAGTCCGTTCTACAGTTTCTCATTAGACTGAATGAATAACCGACTCTAAATGTAGGTATTGTGATATAAACCGAGTCCGTTCTACAGTTTCTCATTAGACTGAATGAATAACCGACTCTAAATGTAGGTATTGTGATATAAACCGAGTCCGTTCTACAGTTTCTCATTAGACTGAATGAATAACCGACTCTAAATGTAGGTATTGTGATATAAACCGAGTCCGTTCTACAGTTTCTCATTAGACTGAATGAATAACCGGCTCTAAATGTAGGTATTGTGATATAAACCGAGTCCGTTCTACAGTTTATCATTAGACTGAATGAATAACCGACTCTAAATGTAGGTATTGTGATATAAACCGAGTCCGTTCTACAGTTTCTCATTAGACTGAATGAATAACCGACTCTAAATGTAGGTATTGTGATATAAACCGAGTCTGTTCTACAGTTTCTCATTAGACTGAATGAATAACCGACTCTAAATGTAGGTATTGTGATATAAACCGAGTCCGTTCTACAGTTTCTCATTAGACTGAATGAATAACCGACTCTAAATGTAGGTATTGTGATATAAACCGAGTCCGTTCTACAGTTTCTCATTAGACTGAATGAATAACCGACTCTAAATGTAGGTATTGTGATATAAACTGAGTCTGTTCTACAGTTTGTCATTAGGTTGAATGAATAACCGGCTCTAAATGTAGGTATTGTGATATAAACCGAGTCCGTTCTACAGTTTCTCATTAGACTGAATGAATAACCGGCTCTAAATGTAGGTATTGTGATATAAACCGAGTCCGTTCTACAGTTTCTCATTAGACTGAATGAATAACCGGCTCTAAATGTAGGTATTGTGATATAAACCGAGTCTGTTCTACAGTTTCTCATTAGGCTGAATGAATAACCGACTCTAAATGTAGGTATTGTGATATAAACCGAGTCTGTTCTACAGTTTCTCATTAGACTGAATGAATAACCGGCTCTAAATGTAGGTATTGTGATATAAACCGAGTCCGTTCTACAGTTTCTCATTAGACTGAATGAATAACCGACTCTAAATGTAGGTATTGTGATATAAACCGAGTCTGTTCTACAGTTTCTCATTAGGCTGAATGAATAACCGACTCTAAATGTAGGTATTGTGATATAAACCGAGTCCGTTCTACAGTTTCTCATTAGACTGAATGAATAACCGACTCTAAATGTAGGTATTGTGATATAAACCGAGTCTGTTCTACAGTTTCTCATTAGACTGAACGAATAACCGACTCTAAATGTAGGTATTGTGATATAAACCGAGTCCGTTCTACAGTTTCTCATTAGACTGAATGAATAACCGGCTCTAAATGTAGGTATTGTGATATAAACCGAGTCCGTTCTACAGTTTCTCATTAGACTGAATGAATAACCGGCTCTAAATGTAGGTATTGTGATATAAACCGAGTCCGTTCTACAGTTTCTCATTAGACTGAATGAATAACCGGCTCTAAATGTAGGTATTGTGATATAAACCGAGTCTGTTCTACAGTTTCTCATTAGGCTGAATGAATAACCGACTCTAAATGTAGGTATTGTGATATAAACCGAGTCCGTTCTACAGTTTCTCATTAGACTGAATGAATAACTGACTCTAAATGTAGGTATTGTGATATAAACTGAGTCTGTTCTACAGTTTCTCATTAGGTTGAATGAATAACCGGCTCTAAATGTAGGTATTGTGATATAAACTGAGTCTGTTCTACAGTTTCTCATTAGGTTGAATGAATAACCGGCTCTAAATGTAGGTATTGTGATATAAACCGAGTCCGTTCTACAGTTTCTCATTAGACTGAATGAATAACCGACTCTAAATGTAGGTATTGTGATATAAACCGAGTCCGTTCTACAGTTTCTCATTAGGCTGAATGAATAACCGACTCTAAATGTAGGTATTGTGATATAAACCGAGTCTGTTCTACAGTTTCTCATTAGACTGAATGAATAACCGACTCTAAATGTAGGTATTGTGATATAAACCGAGTCTGTTCTACAGTTTCTCATTAGACTGAATGAATAACTGACTCTAAATGTAGGTATTGTGATATAAACCGAGTCCGTTCTACAGTTTCTCATTAGACTGAATGAATAACCGACTCTAAATGTAGGTATTGTGATATAAACCGAGTCCGTTCTACAGTTTCTCATTAGACTGAATGAATAACCGGCTCTAAATGTAGGTATTGTGATATAAACCGAGTCCGTTCTACAGTTTCTCATTAGACTGAATGAATAACCGACTCTAAATGTAGGTATTGTGATATAAACCGAGTCCGTTCTACAGTTTCTCATTAGACTGAATGAATAACCGACTCTAAATGTAGGTATTGTGATATAAACCGAGTCTGTTCTACAGTTTCTCATTAGACTGAATGAATAACCGGCTCTAAATGTAGGTATTGTGATATAAACCGAGTCCGTTCTACAGTTTCTCATTAGACTGAATGAATAACCGGCTCTAAATGTAGGTATTGTGATATAAACCGAGTCCGTTCTACAGTTTCTCATTAGACTGAACGAATAACCGACTCTAAATGTAGGTATTGTGATATAAACCGAGTCCGTTCTACAGTTTCTCATTAGGCTGAATGAATAACCGGCTCTAAATGTAGGTATTGTGATATAAACCGAGTCTGTTCTATAGTTTCTCATTAGACTGAATGAATAACCGGCTCTAAATGTAGGTATTGATATGTATTACGACTTGTGCACACAGCATGTGTTAATTTGAGGATGAGTTTGATGATGTACTTGATGATGTAACTTACGACCTAAACTGGACAAAACAGTGGCTGGAGACGGTGAGGAAGGTGAGCGTGCCCGTATGATGATCTCCTTCAGCTGAATTTGTGTGTTTCTCTTTGATTTGTTTTACCTCTGCTGATGGGAGATGAGACGATTTCCCATGTTTTATTAATGGAGCTCAGTAGGGAACACTCGAGTGAATATCAACAAATGGATAACAGTGTGTGAGACACGAGCACGATCACTGTGGAAACCACACTGCTCCTCAAGCTCCCTCTGACGCACCGCCGTCTGCTTTAATTGTTTGTTCATCCAGAGAATGCATAAATAGGTACGTCAGTAGTTTAGCCTTGATAATGACACTATTTTTAAACCCCAAATTGCCGCTTTACATTTCTATGGAGATCCACCACACGGCCTCTGGAGTTCACAGATAATTCCTGCATGTACCTGCTTCAGTTCAGACCATGAAACAGTCATGTGGGCTGTGAATCAGACACTGAATAATGTCTAGCAGAATTTACAGCAATAATCAGTAAGAAATTCTACAACAAAGATAGTGTCTGTACCTATCTATCTATCTATCTATCTATCTATCTAGATGATAGACAGATAGATACTTTATTGATCCCGAAGGAAATTTAGTAGCCAGTTGCAGACACACAACACTATACAGTAACTATAAACGGGTGTAGACATATAACAAGAATAAATAAACCAGATTCTATCTACAGGCAGAAATACAGATAGGAAACAAAATATAAAAATACCACAGTCTGTGATAAAATCTATAACCTGAGATGAGAGATGCAGCGCAATAACGACTGTACAATAATTTACAGGTGACGGCGTATAACGACCACAGAATGAATGAATATATATGTGCATATATTGTACCAAAATCTATGTATCTATCCATCCATCTATCCATCTGTCCATCCGTCTATCCATTTATCTATCTATCCACCCATCCATCCATCCGTCTATCCATCCATCCATCTAGCCATCTGTTCATCCATCTATCCATACATCCATCCATTTGTTCATCTGTTCATCCATCTGTCTATCTATTCATCCATCCATCCATCCATCTGTTCATCCATCTATCTATTCATCCATCCATCTGTTCATCCATCTATCTATCCATCTGTTCATCCATCTATCCATCCATCCACCTATCTATCCATCCATCCATCCATCTGTCCGTCCATCTATCCATTTATCTATCTGTCCACCCATCCATCCATCCATCCGTCTATCCATCCATCTATCCATCCATCTATCCATCTGTCCATCCGTCTATCCATCTGTCTATCTATCTATTCATCCATCCATCAATCTGTCTATCTGTCTATCTATCCGTCCATCCATCCATCCATCTATCCGTCTGTCCGTGCATCCATCTATTTACATTCACATTTACAGCATTGACGCTCTTATCCAGATCCTTTTACACAGGGAGGCCAAGGTGGTGTTGGGAGTCTTGCCCAAGGACTCTTATTGGTGTAGTGTAGGGTGTTTACCCAGATGGGGACTGAACCCCAGTCTACAGTGTAGAAGGCAGTTACCCACTACACTAACCAACCATCTATCTATCTATCTATCTATCTATCTATCTATCTATCTATCTATCTATCTATCTATCTATCCATCCATCCATCCATCCATCCATCCATCCATCCATCTATCTATCTATCTATCTATATTAGCCAACTGGAGACATGAAGAACTCAGCAGAGTGTCTGTCTGTGTTTGCCAGTCAGTCAATACTGAGAGCGGTTATGGCTCCAGCAGTAGAGTGAGTAGGTGGGCCGTAGCTGGAAGCCCCTCAGGCCTTCTCCGGGGGAAATGTGATTACATGTGTTTGAGCGGGAATACCTGCTGTTCCAGGACGCTGGGGGGGAAAGCAGCTTACCACTGAGAGCCCTAAACTGTCAGCCCACCCCGAGCCCCCCAGTCCAAACACGGCGGCCGGGGCGGCGAGGCAGAAAACCCGGCTTTGTTTCAGGCAGTGGGACGCCGCTCATCCCTCATCACTTACCTACAGTGCTCCAGCACTAAAAATACTGTGTGATTAGCTTGTCAAGTGAAGCTCGTTATCCCGTGTGGAGCGGAAGACAGTACGTGAGCTGGTTGGCTGGTCAATTAATTAAAATTCTGTTTCACAAAAATTAGTGATCATAATATTTATAATATTTCCAGATTTGCACTTAGATGTAATTAACCAAAATATACAGTACCATTCAAAAGTTTGGTATCACTTGCCATATTAGCCATCTGTCGTTTTCTGCGGTCATGTGCAAAAGTTACGGCGCCGCTGGTCAAGCGACGTGTTCTGTCGGATTACGCCTCCGCTACAGACAACTTCATTGCTTGGATGAATTTAACACACTGGGGGGAAAAATAAACATACATTGTTGTCTGCACAAAAATTATGGCACATTTTAGATTTGATATTATGCAAGATGTTAAATTCAGCCAATAAATAGATTTTATTCACTAAAATGTGCCGGAAAATGTCATGTTTAAAGCTACACTATGTAAGATTTGTGGATTTGGTAAGGTGTAATGTGCAGAAGAACATATCATATCCATCGTAAGAGGCTCTGTGAATGATCTACTTACATAAATTTTTTCACAGAGATTTATTTTTGATGCTTCCAACTAATTATTAGAAACCTGTAATCAATTTACACAACCAAATGTGTAGTATACATATATATATATATATATATATATATATATATATATATGTGTGTGTGTGTGTGTGTGTGTGTGTCTGACCTACTTCTACCAGCACAAGGTGGACTAACAAAGTAGGAGTGTCTAATAAAGTGGACAGTGAGTGAACACAGTGTTTAAAACTACACTGTCTTATCCACTCATACCAGCACAACACACACTAAATCTCTTTACATTAACTTACATTATGTATATGTATCGCTGTTTCTGATCAAAACCTTATATCTACAAAATAGTAACTTCACAGGAGAAGGAAAAACCTACTTTACTTTTAATGTAACAGAATTTTTTCCATGTAATTTTGGGTCGTTTGTTTTGGTCCATTTGTCATGAAATATACACACAGTCCAACAGCGATGTGTGATTCTTGGAGGCTGGCTAGGTGAGCACAGGAATCCCCTTAAATAACTCTTATTTGACATCTAAAGAGCTGTGGTGCTACATTAGAAAGGCCAATTTGTCAACACTGCAAGCCAAGCATCCTGTAGGGACGGTAATGTGATCCGGCCTATAGCTGTGTTTGGGTTTTCACGCTTCTGCTTCTCAGAACCAGAGCATAAACAACAGACACATACGGGCATAAATCTTCACAGTGATTCCACTCAATTACGATCAGAGGAGTGCAGATGGGCCTAAACCCACATGTAATTAAAAGTATTGTTAGTGCAGTGAAACAAACAAGCAAACAAACAGCTGGAGCACAAAGGCCGCGCTTCCGCATAGAACCGGAGAGGAACATCTCAGGTCACCTGACATCGATCAGCAGAGGAACGACTCTCTGCTTCTCTTTTTGGATCGTTTTGGTCTGAGTGGATCAGACAGCAGTGCTGCTGGAGCTTTTAAACACTTCTGTGTCGCTGCTGGACTGAGAATAGTCCACCAAGCAAAAATATCCAGCCAGCAGCGTCCTGTGGGCAGCGTCCTGTGGGCAGCGTCCTGTGACCACTGATGAAGGACTAAAGGATGACCAACACAAACTGTGCAGCAGCAGATGAGCTGTCGTCTCTGACTTTACATCTACAAGGTGGACCGACAAGGTAGGAGTGTCTAATAGAGTGGACAGTGAGTGGACACAGTGTTTAACAACTCCAGCAGCACTGCTGTGTCTGATCCACGCGCACCAGCACAACACACACTTACACACCACCACCACGTCAGTGTTACTGCAGTGCTGAGAATGACCCACCACCCAAATAGCACCTGCTCTGTGAGGGTCCATGGGGGTCCTGACCACTGAAGAACAGGGTAACAGAGTATCAGAGAAACAGATGGACTACAGTCTGTAACTGTAGAACTACAGAGTGCAGCTATACGGTCAGTGGAGCTGATAAAGTGGACAGGAGCGGAGAAACAAGGAGGTGCTATGCCTGATCGGTGTGTATTATACTGAGAAAATATAAGTGGTCCTTTCCAAATGAGAAAGATCATGACCATAACTGAAGTCCCTGAGCACCTCCAGTGGAGAGTGGAGTGGCTCGCGACTCCCGCTGAACAGGACTGAGCGTTAAACAGCGGCTCAGCCAGCGACCCATCAGACACCGGAGAGCGAATATCAACACAAAACCTCCGCAGGGGAGGTGTGATATCTCTCGCAGACTCAGTGTGGGGTCCCCGGGACTGCAGGAGCCACAGGGGGCCTCGTATCCACACCCACCCACCCTCCACTCACACCTGGAGCTTAATGAGGTGCCAAAGCCCTGGAGGCTTCACACGCTTTATTTACATCCAGCATGCAGGGATTAGTGCGCATGCATAAAGGTTCAGATCAGGTCACGGCCTCATGTGGATATGTGTTTGTTTACTGGTGTGCTTTTTGGTTTGAACAAAAAAATAAATGAATACTCCAAAAAAATAAATAAGTACAGCTGTCATCAATCTAGATAAACAAGTCTGCTATTGTGTCCATTTTTGTGTCCATAGCGTTTCCAGGTATATTACACTTAAAAACCATGTTAGGACTACAATTTATTCATATTTTAAAATAAAACAATGTTATTTTACCAATTTCACCTTCTTGAGCCTCAATTTATCAATATTGGTTTTTAAATCAATCATATAGAACTCCAAGCACCACAGAAGAGCTCGTCCCCGCAGTCATGTGTGAAGGCTGAGGCCGTATTTTTTTAGGTAAAAATATGTTTTTCTGCAATTTTAACTATAATTACGTAAAAAAATCTTTTATTTTGAAATAAAAGTCACACCGATGACGTCGCTCGACTTCCTTTGACCTGTTGTCTGAGGATCTATGGAGAAAAGCTCATGGTGAGTCCACTGTGTCTCTCAGTTCTCAGAGATCTTCTCATTCAGCTCATGATCTCATATGAAGCTTTTAGCTGACGTCACTGGTGTGACCGACTTTATTCTGAGGTCACTGTGAAAAAATATGATGATGAAAAAAAATGGATTAAATTGCATATTTTAGTGGACGTTCCCTGATGGACAGCGTGTGGTTTGATGTTCTGTGAAATGCATTGATCATTAAAAACGTCTCTGGTGTTTCCTTTATTATGTGGAACACCAGTGAGGATCGGTAACACCAGCGACTCCTATGGAGAGACAGGACAGTGGACGCTTCTGTAGAACGACACATATGCAGAATGCATGGACTGCGCTGGAGGGAACCTGATGGCAACAGAGCAACTGTTTCATCAGTTTGAGCTTGTAAAATCAGAGCTGTGCGTAAAACGTAGGGCTGCTTTGTTTCCTATCACTGTATAAAAGATGCACTAATGCATTTTCCGGTTCAAATTCACAGCTTGTGACACGAACTGAATAAAATCGCCAGCTTTTTTACATCACATCACTTACATTTTAAATAAATGTGCTCAGGGAATTCAGAAATTGTTTCATGAATGGAAAAGAGTAGATAAAACGGGAGGAACAGCCACTCTAACGTTTAAAAATCATCAGCTAACGTAGCATAGCACAGCCAATCATTGCTATGCTAGTATTAAAATGTTGATTTTGCACCATTTCGGACCTTCACTGATCTTCTCCTCCGTTCTTCACTTAGTTTATGACCATTTTTACGCGTATTCTGGTAGATTTGTGGTGAGAAATTGGTTCCTCGCCGTTGACCGAATGCTGATGACAGCACTAATGCTAAGCGTAATGAGAGGATTTGGAGGTGGATTCGGACAGGTGGAATGGAAGTTAATCTCCATGGAAATCTCTTAACTTTAACAAAGTGAGGTTTTCCTTTCCTGCATGCGCACCATTGTGGCTTTATTACCAACACAACACACCGCAATAATAGAGCTAAGATGCTTAGTCGGTTCCATGCTAGGCCCGAGCTTTTTGTCGCCGCATCTCAACAAATCAGTACAAATTGCTCGTCGGCTAAGTCACTGCCAAACCTGCGAAAAGACTTCCTAATCTGCCTCAGAGTGAGAGCCTGTCAAGCAATTAGCCGAATTAGCCCCGAAGCTACATGCTTAAAACAAAGGGGGGGTTTCTCTTTGCTGCAGGGCGGGGAAACATCGGTTTTAGCATGGATCTGCATGACGGCTTGGCCCAATCAGCACAGCAGCACCCCCCGCCTCAAAAGCCCTCTCTTCCAGCCTTTGTTGGCCCATGCTGGGAGGCTTTCTGAGAGGCTATCTGAAAGGCATTGTCAAGTGGTTGACACCTTGGCTCAATATTCCTCAGTATTGCTGCATCACAATGAGAGGTGTGAGCGAGTGCGCTACCGTCGAGGGCTGAAGAATTTAGCACATTTAAGGAGTTTGTTTTCCAACAAAGCCCCTCGACGCAACATTAACACTCGCCTATCAGCCCCAGGACTGAGCCGCAGAGCTCCTGCTATGAGCAGAAGAGCTAACAAGACGTTTACACGGTAACCAAAGAGCGCGAGACGACCACTTTTAGTCAACAATGACGGAAACTGATAGTATTTGTGAGGTGTTGTCTTCTAACGCATTGCAGTGTTTATTAATTTGTGTTTATTAAGACAGTTCCAGCATGCGTAAGCATTTTAACAGATGATATAACATCCAAGGTCAGTTTTTTTTAATTCCACCCATTAAACATATTTAAAAATCCATTCATGGCAGGGAGATACATGCAGATACAGGCAAAACGGTCCGCAAAGAAAGTGAAGGAGCATGGATTTTCTAAAATTCATACAAAATTTTACGGCTAAGACGTAAACAAAGTCTTTCAGAGCGGTTAAATATGAAACGCTCTGTTTTTGAGAAAGTCACAGTGGTGGTGATGGGAACCAGACGTCCCCCTCTAAAAGCTCCTACAGAAAGTTCCTACATGAACTGGTTCTGAATTCACTGCCTGATGACTGAGACGCTGTTTTATGAGAGTTTAGAGAAGATTTTGGCCTTAAACTCCATTCACAGTGGAGGGATGCATAACATGCAGGGCGCTGTGAGGAAAAATAGTCCCCAAAGCAACTATTATCCACTATTTTCCATCATCAACATTCCAGATAAGCTCAGAAGACTCGTGTAGGTTCTCTGGTGGTTCTGGATGGTAAATAAAGTGTCTATATCTGTGTTGTAGTCATGGCGACGCCTGGTTCCCATCACCACCACTGCAATAATAATCTAATGTATACAGCACTTTTCATGCCAGCGGCAGCTCAAAGCGCTTTACAGGCGTGTGATAACTAAAGAAATCTGAGGCTCTACAATAAACCATTTCACTCCAAACCGGTTTAAACAACTCCCAAACTAAATTATGCAATTTTAACACCCCTTTGAAGGAAATTACGACATTTTCAACAAAAAAATTCCATAAAGAACTGCTGTTTATTTTGTGTTAAGTTATGCTTGGCACCATGTGAAGATGCAGAAAATGACAAATTATCAATGCTGATAATCGAATTCTGCTTCCCTAAAAGCTTAAATGATGTCACTTCCTCTGCCATTTAACAGGACATCGTTTTTGTATGATGTGATGGGGTGGAAAGAAAAATTCAAGTACACAGAAATATCATATTTTCCTTAAAACGAACGTTTTTATATAAGCAAAAAATATTTTTAACACACACACACACACACACACACACACACACACACACACACACTCTTTCATGGCCTAAATTCCTCCAATTTTTTAAAATTTCTGCATAATTTAGTTGGTAAGATGTAGACAGAGTCATTTACAGTGGTTTGAAACAGGTGTTGCCATGACTACAACACAAATCTAGATCTACAACACAAAACTTACATAATTTAGATGATGGTAAGATCTGAAATAATATGTTTACTTTGGGGACTATTTGGTCCCACAACCCCCTGCATGTGTCCCTCGACCATGAATGGATCTTAAAAATACATTCCAAGGCCAAAATCTTCCCAAAACCATCATAAAACAGCATCTCAGTCATCAGGCAGTGAATTCATAGCCATTTCATGTAGGAACCTTCTGTGAGGAGCTTTTAGAGGGGGACGTCTGGTTCCTATCACCACCACTGTGAGCAGATCTGACTTGGTCAGTTTCTCTAGCAGCATTTCAAAATGAACTACTTTATTTAGAGAACGAGAAAAAAACACTGCAATTTTGTTTCACTTCAAAGGTAGATTGTGTTGTATCAGCACCCCTATGACTCCGCAGGGATGTGGTCCAAGATAAATAGATGTTTCCTGCATGTCCAGATGTGGCTATTCAGGCTGCAAGGTCCAACATGAAGAGAGCAGCTGACATCCAGTGGCCTGAAAAATACCTGCCCTCACTCAGACGATGGTATGCACAACAAGCAGCTGCTGCAGAACAGCTGCAGTGAAAACGGCTGAAAAAGAAGGCAGGACTGAGTATTTTGTCTGAGGCTTGGCTGGACACACCTTACGCCTCAGCTTTGTTGTCTGACACTATATAAATGACATGGCCCTCATGAAAGAATGTGCATATACATACTGTTACTATATACTGTATGTACTGTTTAAGATGGTGTAACAGCAAAGCACAGCATCAACACCCCACCCTTAAAGAACTGTACGCGAGTCCAAACGGCCAGAACTACAGAGCATAAATAATAGTTTCACAATAGTTACAGAATAATTTACAATAGATACTGAATAATTCATATTACATACTAAATAATTTGCATTAGATTCTGAGAATTCATTATAGACACTGAATAATTAACATTACATACTAAATAATTTGTATTAGATTCTGAGTAATTAATTATTGATATTGAAAAATTCATATTACATACAAATAATTTGTATACAATTCTGAGTAA
>NC_051225.1:2437672-2480172 GCF_015220715.1 Pygocentrus nattereri
AGGGGAACACGGACAGCCCCGGCAGGAAATGAGCTTTGCCCCCCTCATGCTGAAGAAGGGAAAAAAGGACAATAACTGTTTTTTTTCCTTTTTTTCTGTTTTCCTCTAGTGTGAAATTTCCTTTCGCTATCGTCTAATCTAGTCGTATCTCCTCCACGGTCTGAATTACACTTTTCTCCGTCTTGCTAAGGCTGTGAAAGGTTGTTTGTTCTGCTAATTAACTTTATTACCTTGATAGCTCCCCACAGCCTTTGACGAAAACAATTACCATTCTCTTCTTTCTCTCTCTCTCTCTCTCTCTCTCTCTCTCTCTCGCTCTCTCTCTCTCTCTCTCTCTCTCTCTCTCTCTCTGGCAGAAAGACTATTAATTAGAATTGGGGCCTGGTTCCTGCCATGTTAGCCTGCCATGTTCCCAAGCCCTCAAGCAGGATAGCATTACATTGTCAGTAGCAATTTAGCTCTCATCTGTCTCTGCTAATTATTGTCACATTCATCAAATTCATCAAGGAAAGTGCTCTCAGAAGGATTGCATATTTGCAGTTAATATAGCATAAACTGGTATTAACCATCACCACATTTGTGATGATGAGAGGGACACAACTTATTCATCCCTAATTAGAGCAAGCTGGGTAATTAATTATACATTCCGCCTTATTACTTCAGAGCCCCACATATTGTTTGTGGAAAAACTGGAGAGGGAGCGAGGGGAGATAGCTGGAGAAGGCAAGAGCCAAAGGAGGGGTGGGGGGTGGGGGGTGGGGGGTGGGGGTGTATGTTGGGGGATGGGGGGGGTGGGGATCTGAGGTGGGGGGGGGGGGGGGGGGGCTTGGTAGTGATGTGTTTTGTCATATGCCCTCTTCCATAATTCCCACCTGACAAACGTCCCAAATCAGGAGGAAATTGCAACTTGTCATCCACCAAATAAACTGCCATAATAACTGATTAACGATTAGCACCTGTGACAGGTGCGCTGCGCGTCAGGAGATGAGCTTCGGCTGGAAAAACACAATAAATCACTCAAACGCACTCCGGACTTTTACGCATCAGCTTTTTTAAAATCTGGAGATGTTTTAGCTTTATCATGTGCCGTGTTAGTGGTGGCGAGTCGGAGCAATGTCCCATAAAATAAACACCTAAATTGACAAATTTTCCCAATTTATGAGCTTCCCATTTAAAACGATGTTCCAGCAACAAATCAAATTTACGCAGTGAACACCGTAAAACTGAAGACCGTCTCTTTACACAGCACTTAAATGAGCTCTGAGTTCAGTAATGATTGTCATCTATTGTACTGCACTTATGCAGTGTAGTATAGTGTAGTGTAGTCTAGTGTAGTGTAGTGTATTGTAGTGTAGTCTAGTGTAGTGTATTGTAGTGTATTGTAGTTTTGTGTATTGTAGTGCATTGTAGTGTTTTGTAGTGTGTTGTAGTGTACTGTAGTGTAGTGTAGTGTAGTGTAGTCTAGTGTAGTTTAGTGTATTGTAGTGTATTGTAGTGTTTTGTAGTGTAGTGTATTGTAGTGTAGTGTAGTGTAGTGTATTGTAGTGTATTGTATTATAGTGTACTGTAGTGTGTTGTAGTGTATTGTAGTGTAGTGTAGTGTATTGTAGTGTAGTGTAGTGTAGTGTATTGTAGTGTATTGTATTGTATTGTAGTGTACTGTAGTGTGTTGTAGTGTATTGTAGTGTAGTGTAGTGTATTGTAGTGTATTGTATTGTATTATAGTGTACTGTAGTGTGTTGTAGTGTATTGTAGTGTAGTGTATTGTAGTGTAGTGTAGTGTAGTGTATTGTAGTGTATTGTATTATAGTGTACTGTAGTGTGTTGTAGTGTATTGTAGTGTAGTGTAGTGTATTGTATTATAGTGTACTGTAGTGTGTTGTAGTGTATTGTAGTGTAGTGTATTGTAGTGTAGTGTAGTGTAGTGTATTGTAGTGTATTGTATTATAGTGTACTGTAGTGTGTTGTAGTGTATTGTAGTGTAGTGTAGTGTATTGTATTATAGTGTACTGTAGTGTGTTGTAGTGTATTATATTGTAGTGTAGTGTGTTGTACTGGGCTGCTCTGTGCTCAGCTCTGCTCCTTTTCTCTCTGTATCCACTGTGATTGTGTCTCTATCAGTATCTGAGCTCAGACCGTCTTTCTCTCCAACCTACTGGTAACTAGCAGAGAGACTTTCTCTAGACAGACGAAGCTCTTCCTGTAAGTCGCTCTGGATAAGAGCATCTGCTAAACGCTGTAAATGTAGATGTAAGTAATAGAAGTTTAGATACATCAATATTAAACTGACCACAGGGGCTCCAATGGCACATCTGTCTAAGCCAGCGCTGCCCAAAATCGAGGCCAAAAAGGTACGCCAGAAAATGAAGCCAGAAAGCAATCAACCTTTATTTTACTTCAAAGAACATTTACAATGTTGCCGAGTTGATACAGGAGAAAGGGATCAATACTGTGTAAGAACCTATCAAATAATAAAAGTAAATTTAATGATAAAAATGACTCAAATCCACTAAGGTACATAAAAAATGAAACATTAATAATAATAAAAATGCATAAAAAAACTGTAGAACATATACAACAATAATTTGCAACCACCTTGGATACCTTAGCAATTGCTTGGATACCACCTAAATACCACAGCAGCCACCTATCAATATCATAACAATGGCTAAGCAAGCACCTAGAAACCAGCTAGCAACACCTTAGCAATCAGCTGGAATATCATAGCAACCACATCGCAACATCCTAGTTACCACCTGGAATATCATAGCAACCGCCCAATATTAGCCTAGCAACCACCTTGGATACCACCTAAGATACCACAGCAACCACCTATCAATATCATAGCAATGGCTAAGCAAGCACCTAGAAACCAGCTAGCAGTGCCTTAGCAATCAGCTGGAATATCATAGCAACCACTTCGCAACATCCTAGTTACCACCTGGAATATCATAGCAACCGCCCAACATTAGCCTAGCAACCACCTTAGATACCACCTAAGATACCACAGCAACCACCTATCAATATCATATCAACGGCCAAGCAAGCACCTAGAAACCAGCTAGCAGTGCCTTAGCAATCAGCTGGAATATCATAGCAGCTGCTTAGCAACACCTTATCAGTCCCATTACAACATTCCAGCAACCACCTAACAACCATCTACACCAGGGTTGTCAAACTCAACCACTCTTAACCAATCTTAAGGGACCATATTAAAAAATCTCACCAATTCTGTGAGCCTGAGAAATAAAGCTCTTATTTCATTTTTAATGAATGCTGTGCTGTAACCCCAACTGGCTAATGTTCATTCAAAATTCACTCCAGCCGTAAAAGAGCTTGAAATATTACATGAATGCTTTAAATATCCAAAATGTAAACATCCCCAGGAAGCTACCTATCTGCTTGAACTGGACACCTGGCGTCCTGTCTTTACTGCACGTTCATTAAGACTTGGGCTCAGTTTCTGAGCTGCTGAGCTGACGTTCCGCGTTTAGGTTGGTTGACCTGCAGCTGAAACGCAGCTGGCGTGTTTGGTGACATGACCGGTGTGGAACTGTGAAGCATTGTGTAGAACTGAGGTGTAACTGCTGTCCCACTTAGCAACCAGCTGGAACACCACTGCAACTGCAAAGCAATACCACAGCAAACACCCGGAGTGACACATTAGCCACTTAGCAACTGCCTGAGAAACTATAGCAACCACTTTCTAACATCGTAACACACACACACACACACACACACACACACACACACACACATTTTCTAAGCTGCTTCTCCCTCAGGGTCGCGGGGAACATCATAACAACCAAATGAAATTCCACAGCAACTGCATAGCAACAACCTAGCAAATATCTATAATACCACAGAAACCAACTAGTAACACATTTGTAACCATCTAACTTAAAATACAACCCCATTTCCAAAAATGTTGGGACGCTGTGCAGAATGTAAATATAAATAGAACGCAATGATATGCAAATCATGTAAACCATATTTTTAAATTAAAATACTACAGACAACATATCAAATGTTGAAAGTGAGTAGCTTTATTGTATTTAACGTATACATTATATATAAGACTAAAGAGCAAGATGACAATGTGCCACACAACTTTCACTGGAGCGTGAAGTAAAATATCATCTCTGAACAAAACCAAGCAGGACAAAAATGGTAAATTTACATGAGAAGATAAAACAAGTGGCTGAGATGCTTTTAAGGGGGACGCGTTCTCTCCTGGCACCAGCACCTCCGCCCCGGTCTCTGTGGACTCCACAGGAAGCCTCAGGCTCATCTCATCTGCACCCGCTGCACAAACACTTCTCACCGTGCTGCAATTACACACCACACATTTAATCACCCCACACAATAGCGTCCCGGGACATCAAGCTTCTCCGTCTCAGGGCTGTACGTTTGCTCCTGGGGCTCGGAGCCGGCTTGCTGTCCAACACTGAATCTGACCTAAAAGGAAGAGCTGGTTTTGTCACCGGGCTCAGAGCAGGTACCCATCACACACTGCACAGCTTTGGGGGATTACACACCTCATATCATATAACTACATCAGGACATCCAGTACATGACACTCCATACGTGGCTCTACGAGGGCGGAGGAGGAAAACACTGACACTGCTCGGTACAGATTTCAAAGCTAGCATGCTTGTCTGAATTACTAGTGGGAAAACGATGCCGTTGTCAAGCAGAAAGGTGGAAAACTGACAGAGTAAAGAAAGAGATTACACTGGAGTAAAACAGTAAGGAAGCCAGGTCTTCATTGATGTACTGCTCAAGTATCTTGATTAACCCCTTGGGTGGTGTTCAGGTCTGTGGGACCCGTTTTCAGCGTTTACCAAAATGAATAATGATGAGATTTATTATTATTTTAGCCTCAGATTCTTGGTCTTTACTCATTTTCTGTGAAGAACATATAAAATAACCCATTTTCAGAGCTTCACTCTGTTCACCCCCCACACATTTATACTACACATGTGGTGTTGGGCTGAACCCGCGGGGGGTAAAAGTGTGGAGGTGCTGTGTCCTTCACTCTGTTCTCCTCCTACATGGCCTGCTGTTAGTGTGTGTGTGTGTGAGGGTGGAAAACATGGACAGGCTGCTGACTGGCTACAGCTGCTACAGTAGAACCCAATACTGGACACTTGTGATACTTTAAACATCTGGTATTTTTACATAAATTATTATTGGCCGTTTAAGAGGTCAAGGTTTTCCTTCTTCAGGACATATTTGCGAGGAGGTTACATATACGACAATCCATTTGCATACAGAAGGAGAAAGACAAGCATAAAAAAACAGGAGTTTAAAAACTGATTGAAAGCTAGACACCAAAACTGCCCCCATCAGATAAACAGAACTTAGAGCTTTGATCTTTGAGAGAGTGGAGAAAATTCAGATTATGAAGTAAAAACGTCTACTGAATTTTGAAGGTCTGGAAACTGTAATAAGGATGCACAGGATGGACTAATGGACACCCTAAATACACATATCGCTGTTGTCAATATAGAACCATATATGTTATATAAATACAATTATCAGAAGGATTGCGCATAGAACCATATACATCACATTCTCCATCAATCTGAAGAACCATTTCAAGATGCAAAGAACCGTTTGAGCATGAAATGGATCCATACAGAACTCGTAGTTCTCATAGGTGTGTAATTTTATTAACGGTTCTATACAGACCATTGTCTTTACTAAAGAGCCCTTAAAGAACCGTCTTTTTAAAGAATGCATGTCCCTGCTGTTGGAAGAAAACCTCGTATCTCCATTTTTATCGTTTTTCAGTTTTTGACATAATTTTAAAAACATGTTTCTCTTTATATTGTGTGTAAATTTCATGATGAATGGACCAAAAGAAACGGCCCAAAATGACTTGGAAAAAGTTCTGGTTCCATTGACTTCCATTAAAAGTTTTCCTTCTCCTGTAAAATTACCATTTTGGAGACACGAGGTTTTCTTCCGACAGCAGGGACATCAATACTACTACATAGTAAATAATTACGTCATGTACTAAAGGCAGTGGATGGACAGATTAAAGATGCACATTGAAGGGTTCTTTAGTAAAGAACCATGAACAAAGAACAATTTACATGCTTAAATGGTTCTTCGCATGGTGAAATGGTTCTACAGATTGATGGAGGATGTGTTGTATATAGTTCTACATAGAACCTTTAGAAACGGGATCTATGTAAGGTTCTTCTATTGTTACAAGCTTGACATCATAACAATAGAAGAACCATTTTAGTGCTGTATAGAACCCTTTTTAAAAATATGCAACTCATTTTACATCAATCTGAAGAGCCATTTCATCATGCAAAGAACCATTCAATCATGCATGTGTTCACAGTTCTATACAGAACCATCGTCTTTACTAAAGAACCCTTAAAGAACCATTTTTTTTGAGAATGTGCACAAGCCTTTTATCCCAGTGCTGGTACCACAACTTATACTATCATACAGTAAATGTTTAAGTCATGTACCATTCAAAGGTTCTTTAGTAAAGAACCATGAGCGCTCAAATAACCATTTAAATGGATCTGGGCATGATGCAATGGTTTTGGAGATTGATTGTGCTGCATATGGTTCTGTTTGAAAATGTTTCTATATAACGCCAAAAAGGGTTCTTGTATTGTTACAAGCTTGACATCGTAACAATAAAAGAACCCTTTTGGTGCTACATAGATATACAACACACTCTCCATCAATCTGAAGAGCCATTTCAACATGCAAATGTCTTTACTAAAGAACCCTTAAAGAACCATTTTTTAAAGAATGTACTCAAGCCTTTTACGGTGCTTTTATTACCACATCTCATATTATCATACAGTAAATAATTAAGCCACGACGCGTGACGTGTGGTCAACAACTGTGCACCATGCGCCATAATAAAGTTCACAAACGGTCAACAAAAGGCCTGAAAATAGCAGAACAGGATCCTATTGATCAGTAATACGGCACGTGTCACACCTCTGATGGGAAAATGGGGAATTAGCTTTGAAAGCGGGAGGAGTGACGCTATATGGAAAGCAAGAGGCGTTTCAATCAAACCCTGGGAAATTTAACAGCCAAAGGACCAGGCGAGACATCAAAGAGCCAAAGAAGAAGAACATGCTCAGCCCCTGAGCGGATCGTGGCCCGTCACATTCCTTAAGAATGTCACACTAAAACGCAACATGCGCTGGCCGGTATTGGTACACAGTGACCCTCAATAGCGCCGAAGCAAAACCATTAAGTCCAACATTTCGCCCAGGAGTGTTTATCGGAGGAGGATGGCTTACACGTCCTCAGGAGCAGATATTGAAGCTGATTACACAATGGAGAAATACCGGAGAGGGGACCACAAGGCCAAGCCCGGCAAATAGGAAGAGAAAATCTTAATCTGCAACACAATGGTGCTCTCTTGAAACCCTATCATTTTCACTTCCACCGAGTCCGCTGTCTGACTGTGAATGAAGTGAAAGGAGTGGATAGTGTCGAAAATTGGATCGGAGCTAACATTCGCTCATTTTTATCAGCGGCTGCCAAAGGTCATCTGACATAATAGATGATGAATTTAAACCCCATGGATTTCATTTGCAATTTTCAATTTAGCGCGGCCTCCCGAAACCCCGTGGCGATAAGAGTTTCCTCCTATCGTGGCCTGTCACAAACATCAAGGATAGGTGTGAGCTCACGGGAAGGAGAGGAGGAAAGGGCCGCGTGTCATCAGAAGGAAAGATAAGGCCGCTCGGAGGAACGAGAGGAACCGGATGGAGTTGAGGAGCTCCGTGTGCGGTGAATTTGGCTAAATGGCATTTCTGACAGTTCCGCCGGATTTAAATTAGCCTGTGATGCTATGAGCAGTCCGCTAACATGCATATTTCAGTTATAGTGATATTGAGAGATATTATTAAAAGGGTTGTACAGAAAAACTCGCAATTAAACCTGTGGAACTGTCAGCAACTGCTACAACTAGCACGATGGCCTCGTCAGTCTTGCGAAAAAAATCTACACAGCTTTCCAGAAGAAGCGCCGCAACCGCTGTAACCGCCACCGATAATAAAAACCAGCTTTTATCCGCTTTCTTATTAGATAAAAATACAAAATACAAGCACATCAAATATTTATTCATCTTTGGAGTTATTAGTTATAGGCGTGACTGCTATGTTTGGGCAATACTCCCATGGGAATTTTGTATGAAATCCTCTAAACAGATTCCCGAGAGAGCAATGACTTATTAAACAAAAGAAGGTCAAACTTTAATAACACGCTGATTTCCACTGTAATGCGCGAACGCTGCTACACTAATAACAGAACACCGAACTAACAATAATAAATATAAATAAATAAACAATAAATACACAGTAAATATTTATCATCAAATAAATAAATAATAAAGATAAACTTCGGTCAGGATGTGAAAGTAGTAATGAATGGTGTCCTGTATTGAGAGTCCAGCGACTACAGACACGTGTATTGCACAGATTTGAGTAAGTACACGGTTTCCTAGTAACTGTAGTAGTGCAGGCTGAAGCCCAGCTGCAGCGCTGCCTGTCGCTCTATTAGAATCCACATTTGTAGGACTTACATTCAAATACAGCTTTTAAAAGCCGTTCAAAGCAAGAACTTCAAGCGCAGGCGAACCGGTGAATAGGTCAAGCTCCCTTTTCCATCTCGCTGTTCTTCTTCCAAGTTTTTATTTAATGTCATTTGAAAAATTTTGCTGCTTTTCACAAAGTTTTATGACAACGGGAGCAACAGAAAAGTGACTTAGGACAAAATCATAGTTATGCAAGATCAAATTTGACAACACCAGCTTCCATTTCTGTAAAGATTCATGATGACTGGCCTGGGAAAAAAATCTTGTTCCTTGTTCGTGCACATACATCCTGTAAAGTTACTAATTTTGGAGATTCTAGGTTTTGTTGCAAACAACAGTGTTATGTGTTGTATGGACTGAAATAAACAGCCCTGATTTACTGATTTACATTAAAAACTCTAAGTGTGGTTTCCCATGGAGAAAATTACATATATATATATATATATATATATATATTGCCCTTTACATTGTGTTTACATTTCATGATGAATGGACCACAATGACTTGGAGAAACGTCTGGTTCCATTGACTTACATTAAAAGTAAAGTAGTGTTTTCCTTCTCACTTAAAGTTACTATTTTGGAGATGTTTTCTTCTGACAAGAGTGATATATGATATATATATATATATATATATATATATGGAGAGAGAGACAGAGAGAGCACTATACATAAATCGTGCAATTTCATACACTTGTGAATTTATACATCCCCACTTACTGCAATGCTCATTTATATATAAAACCCTTGAAATGCTCTCCTCATTAGCAACGAGAGCAAACAATACCTCCCGTGATTGTCATGCAATATTTTATGCCTCGCTAAGATTTAATCACTATATAGCTCACCAGCCCTTAATACGCCACAGCCTACTGTGATACATTATCAAGACATATTATCCTGTTCAGGCAGCTTTGGCATGGAATCCAAACAAAAAGAGAGAGAGGAAAAACTGCTCTATCAAATTCAATTTAGCACTGGCAAAGGACAGCTGACTGTCATTGAAATAAGGCAGCAGCGATTGGGCAGGAGCTGAGCTGAATGGGGAGAGGCACTCACAGGCACTTGGCAAGCTCGACTGTGTGCCAGGCAAGGAGGAATGGAAATCACACAGAACAGCTGTGACTAATACCATCTTGTAAGTGCTAGCCCCAAAGAAATCGTAGAGTGCTTCAGAACAATTCAGCGAGCGAAGGGAGGAGGGGGAGAGGGTGGGGAGGGGGGGGGGGGGGATTTTCCTCAAAAGCAAAATGACGGAGTGTTCCTTAACAGGAGAAAGAGAAGTACAATAATAGCTCTGATTGAAGCGTATTTTGAATTTAATGGCCAACAAATCGTACAAGAGGCTGAAGCTTCTGCTAAGTCGTTGGTAAAACAAATGAATTCTTCTGCAGCCATTCAGCCAGTAATATGTGTAGGTTACATGATGGATGGTTTAAAACCTCAATGTGATGACAACTCTAAAGCATTACTGCGCACAATAAGGAAACGGCCCAGTCCCCGTGCACTAGCCTAATATATCTCAATTAGACGCAGACAAATGCACTTATGCAAGTGCTGGAGCCACTTAAAGGGCTCATATCAAGGAAAACTGAACTTTTCTAGCTTGTATTGGGACTGAAAGTATGTAAGCACTGTCAGAGTTTTAACGCGTGCCACTGCACAGTGCACATATGGAAAACTAAGCTGCAAAATGGCCTGTTTGGAATTCACTGTATCTGTGATGTCACAAAACCCAATACATTTACATATGCCCATTTATTCCGACTAGCTTTAGTTTCAAAACCATTCACTCCCCAGGACATACGTAGAAGTCAAGCTGCAAAATATCCTGTTAGACTTAAGCGTCTTTGTGATGTCATAAAACCCATGTATGCATATACACGCCTATTAAGCCTACAGCAATTTAGCCACGCCCATTCAAGTTGAAGTTATAAGGAGCACTCCAGAGTGGAGATTAAACAAGGCACAGTTACATTTTAAAATAAAATAATAAGTTATTTTAACAATCACACCTTCTTCATCCTCAATTTATCAATATTGGTTCCTAAGTCAATCATATAGAATTTCAAGCACCACAGAAGAGCTCGTCCCCACAGTCATGTGTGAAGGCTGAGGACATATTTTGAAGAAATAAAACACTTTTCTGCAATTTTAACTGCAATAATCTCTACAGGACTACGGAATATATGTTTTATATGGCATAAAGAAAACGAACACCAAATAAATATTATAAAATCTATAATAAAAGTCCCCAGGAGTCGTGTCACTGGTGTTACTGCGTCTCTTATTTTGAAATAAAAGTCACGCCGATGACGTCACTCGACCTCCTTTGACCTGTTTTCTGAGGATCTATGGAGAAAAGCTCATGGTGAGTCCACTGCGTCTCTCAGTTCTCAGAGATCTTCTCATTCAGCTCATGATCTCATACGAAGCTTCTAGCTGACGTCACTGGTGTGACCGACTTTATTCTGAGGTCACTGTGAAAAAATAGAAATGGATTAAATTCCGTATTTTAGTGGACATTCCCTGATGGACAGCGTGTGGTTTGATGTTCTGTGAAATGCTTCGTTCATTAAAAACGTCTCTGGTGTTTCCTTTCTTATGAGGAACACCGATGACGACCGGTAACACCAGTGACTCCTATGGAGAGACAGGACAGTGGACACTTCTGTAGAACGACCCATAAATCAGCTTTAAAGAGCAGCCTGTTTCATTCCAAGGGATAAGCAGAAGTCAGGAAATGGTCACAGAAGCTCAGAAATACAGGAAAAACGTAGGATAGGCCCTTTAAGCGTAAGGAAACAGAGTGTAGATGGAAGAACAGGTCCTGCCAATCCATTCATTTCCATCACAGGGGTGAGTAAAAGAGTATTCTGCGCACGGGTTGGTGAGAAGCTCTTATCCAGCCGAGCTCAGAGAACTCCCTCGTCTTGGCGGCCCAAGAACAATACGGGGATGGATGCGGCGAAACTCCAGGCCGCATGACAAGTGTCTTCATCGGCGCATTAATTGCTCAAATTGAAGCCGCGGCACATCTCTCCAAACTAGACGTAGCCGTGAGCTCCCTTTGATATGATAATGGCATGCTTCTTAGCGGAGGGAAATGCAAATTGCAGGCAGTAATTTGGTGGCATGCACCTGCCCGACATGCTGCCTGTCTCACCGCGGCCCCACACTCCACTCCACACACTACACACACGCACATACAAAAGCCCCTCGCAGCTGAAATGAGACCACCCGAGCCCCTCTCCGCACACAGATGCTCCCAGCTCCGGCCATTGTGCGGCTGCTCCGGAGGAAATCACCGCATGCATTTCAACTGCACGCTGATAATCATCCCGCTTGGAAATCGTCGGGTTTTAACGCACACTGTATCTGGAAATGCTTGCATGTAAGCCACAGTTTGGCAAAAGATCTAAATGATCTAATTTACACATGTGGCCCTCACTCGAAATGTGGTCCATCAGCCCAGACGTGTTGGGTTCTTTAGCTCTGCCCTGGAGCTACGAGGCTGATGCAGCCGACAAGCAATGAAATGCCTTTGATTTGAAGGTGAAAAATGCCCCTCTACTCACATCACATCACATCCCACCTGCATGCTCTGACCCCTAAACTGCAGGACTATCATTCAGCTATTATCATAAGGCTTATTATACAGTATCCCTTCATAATTCAGTAACTCACAGGGCTCTGAACCGAACCACGACCAGAACAGCAACGCTCATGTGAAATCTCTGCCAGTGCCCAGTGATGTTATTTTTAGTTGTATGACCGCCTTACCATCAAACTCAAGCTCACAAACATGCATTCGGATCAACATCACATCTCGCATGATTTCATTCACTGCATCATTTTACAGATTTATTTGGCCTATATGTGGTATTTTTAGATATGCAGCATTTTATCTCTTCATTCAGGTGTTTTCTCTTCACTTCCACATCATTCTGCTTGGAATGATGTGGAAGTGAAGAACAACTCGTACAAGCTTCAGATGTCTGTGTGTTATCTGGTATGGCCAAAAAATTGTTTATGTGCACCAGCGTTAGCTTAGTGCTAAAATACAATTAGAAATCCCATAGAGGTGCTAGCAAAAATGCATATTACTATAGTTGTTTTTCATTTTTTTGGCAGAGTTCTGACGTTTAAGGCCTGTACTGAAGGACTAGTTCTAAAATTCATGGCTCACCAGTGAATGGAGCGAAACATTTCTCATTATAAAATAAATCATTTAGCCAACTGGCATTTCTCTGCTTTATTTATCATAACAACATCCTGTAAACTGTTACAGGCAGTTTCAGATCACACAAAAACAAATTTCAGCTCTTAGGCCTTTCTAAATGTACTAATTCATTATATTAATCCTATACACAAGTGTTGTAGTAATACTCTTAGTCCATTGTAAGGTTTGGCTGGGCACAGAAGGGTTAAATTCATCAACAGCCCAACGGAAAATTAACCAATCAGGATTGGTGTCTAGGCAGACACAGCCGAGTGAACTCTCCCATTGGTTAGCACTTCAGGAGCTGGACTGAAGGCCTTACATCTTAGATTAATTACCATCATGGCTAGGAAGTGACAGAGGAATCATCCAATCACGCTGACAGGAATGAACTTCCTAAGAGAAAACATTACTTTAGGCCTTCAGGAAGTTCTAGATACATCCCTGACTGAATACGAGTCGTGGTCTAAGCAGGTTTGGGTTAGTCGTTAGGAACGGTGACGGCAGCTCAATGCAGGATTCTTTACTGAAAGAGTGACTGTAAAACTGACACATACAGGCTCAGATATATGATAATGTCTGTTACAAGCTTCAGATAAAACAGGTGGAACAACTTACACAAGCTTCATATGTCTGTGCTTAATCCATTATGCCCAAAATATTGTTGACGTCCACCAGCAGTAGCCCTAAATGGGGGCAGTCATGGTTAAGGAACTGGCCCTATGACCGGAAGGTTGCTGGTTCAGTCCCCAGCACTAACAGTCCATGACTGAGGTGTCCTTGAGCAAGACCCCTAACCCCCAACTGCTCCCCGGGCGCTGTGGATAGGGCTGCCCACCGCTCCGGGGAAGTGTGCTCACTGCCCCCTAGTGTGTGTGTGTGTGTGTGTGCGCTCACTAGTGTGTATGTGGTGTTTCATTTCACAGATGGGTTTAATGTGGAGGTGGAATTTCCCCGTTGTGGGACTAATAAGGGTCACTTAATCGAATCTAAAATACTATTAGAAGCCCCACAGAGGCGCTTGTGAATTTTTTAATGTTTCATTATTGGTTTTTAATTTCTTTCTAAATTTTGGCGTGCATGGCCTGTACTGAAGGACACTCTCTAAAATTCATGGTTCATCACTGAATGGAGCGAAACTTTTCTCTTTCTTCTAGCTGGTCCGGTTTGGGACACAAGAATGGGAAAAAATGGGTAATGCTTTCTTTTAAACTCCTCTACACTCTGGATATTAACCAGGTAAACATGAGGCACAGATTCTAAGGTACTACATAATTAGTCTGATGACGATGGTAAGTTACAAGACAATTTAACTAAAATGAGAGATAATTTTGAAGCTCCAACATGCTTTGTAATTACTTTGAGCACAATTATAGTCATTTCCAAAACACTCTAACTACACTACACTGAAATGTCTAGCAGGTGTTTGCTATTAACCTGATAGGACATACGACATTAAGCCTAAAGGCCTCTGGACTGATAAGGAGTGAATATAAACATATTCAAACTACATTTCACAGTTAAGCAGGAAATTAAATCAGAAATGTTTTCTGCAGTAAATGGTAAGAGCTAAACTGCTGATAGCATCATAACAAACAGTGAAGTGAAGCCTCTTTGCCACCGTATTGGTTCTCTCGGCACTCTAAAATGAACGTTTCTCTATGGACACAATATAAACAAATTCCCCAACAAGTTCAGATAGAAGAAAAAGGCCATAGTGTATCATGTTTTCCCACATTAATGTGCAATTCATGAGCTGTGGGAAGCTACTGGAACACAAAGATATCCAAACTCATTGTAGCATTCATACAGTTTACGTCAGATATCTGGAACGGGCATATTTGAATAAAAAATGATAAATAATGTATTATCTAATAATAACACCCATGTTAGAATATATTTCAGTTTAACCGTGACCTGGTTGGCCTGTGACATTGAGAGTTGTTATATTTATTTAGTAATATTTTGTAAAGAATTCACTTAAAAGCTGGAAAACAAAGTAAAGAGTAGAACTGGAAGATTCATCGTTTTCACATTGAATCGCAATTTTAAAGAGTGCAATTGTGAAATCGCGAGAGCCGCAATTTTTATTATATAATATCAACGATTTTGTCTTAACAAGTTTTAAATGGAAAATGTTCAAACTAATAACGCAGAGCTTGGGAACTGCCTGCAGATGAGTTGGACCATCAGAAGCAACAAAACACCCATATAGAATAGAACACTGAACCATTTGTCCCCGTGCACACGGTGGGATTAGACCTCTACATTTAACCCATCCGTTCAGTGAGGCACCCACATACACGCACGCTAGTGAACACACACTAGGGGGCAGTGAGCACACTTGCCCGGAGCGGTGGGCAGCCCTATCCACGGCGCCTGGGGAGCAACTGGGGGTTAGGTGTCTTGCTCAAGGACACCTCAGTCATGGACTGTCAGCCAAGGGGATCGAACCGGCGACCTTCCGGTCACAGGGCTGGTTCCCTCCAGCCCACGACTGACCTCCAGTGTTCTGTATATGTGACATCACAACCATCACAACTAACTGGTATCCTGACGCACTCAGCGTCTGGTCTTCTTGGCCAAAAAACAAGCCTGGAGACTGATTTATGGAATATAATTGTGTTTAAATTGCAATCGCAATAGATTTCTTCTCTAAATCTTTCAGCCCTAGTAAAGGGTGCGCTACGCGTGGGACTCACCAACTTTAGACATTATTGTTTACGTGATGCTGGTGTAAGCAGTATTAAATATAGTGTGATGAAGTGAAAGTACACCGCAGTTAGCTCGGTGCTATCATTACACAGTAATTCCCATAGAGATGCTAGTGAAAATTAGCATTGTTGTAACAACAGAAATGGAATAAAACAAAAACAAAGTTTTGTTTATAGGTGATGGAGGCATGTAGTATGTAAGACTAACTGCCCACTACTTTACCCAAATTAATTACACACAACTGTCGAATTCATAGCACATACTTACCCGCTAGTATCTAGAACCTGTTGGGTATTCCAGTGTACTTTAGTTAGACTGCTTTGGAATTTAAAATCATGTAGCCAAAATAAATACCTAGTACATGACTCAATACAGCCTCTGCTCAGGGTGACATGACTGCTTTATTATTCTGTTTCTGAGACCTTAGAGCTTCTGCTAAACTACTGTTCTGTAATAATGAAAGTTTAAGGAGTTAAACTAAATATAAAAGTTTAAGGAGTTAAAAAGTTCTCTGTGTCTCACTTCTGACTCACAGGCTGCCTGTGTTCTGAACAAAGGTGCAGCTTCATGGCTGACCGCAGGACACTCTCAGGAGCTCAGCGGTCAGGAATGCACACTGTCTTTTAGGGAGGGAAGTGTGACCGGGCGCCCGGCCAGTTACTCCAGCGGCTCAAAGCGGTTTCACAGACACTCGGAGTGGTCTGGTTTTTCCCTGGCAGCGTCAGAGCTGATGAAGTCAGAGTGAAGCTGAGCTGTAAGTGTTGGCGGAGATGCTGCTGAACGAACAGTAGCCGTTACGGGAAGCAGTGTGTCAGTGAGTCAGTGGCCGTTAGCTCTGTGCGTCACACTCCCACTGCAGTCAGCCACCCAGCGGCTATGCGGTCATCCACACTGCTGCCAGCGCACTGACCTTTATCGCTCTGCTCACTCCTGTATGCGCTCCTCCGGACCGGACATGCACACTGAGCTGCTGGACTCGCTAATCACACCTGCACTTCCGCCTGCTTCAGATCTGCTGGATGCTTTTCACATGAAAGAGTCAATCATACAAAGCGCTTATATTTAACACCTTAAACCCCTTAAATATCAATATCCAACTGCATAACTACATAAACGAATAAGTCATAGTAGTTTCTAAATATAGTATAGTAGATACTGAATAATCCATAGTAGATACTGAATAATTCATAGTAGATACTGAATAATCCATAGTAGATACTGAATAATTCATAGTAGATACTGAATAATTCATAGTAGATACTGAATAATCCATAGTAGATACTGAATAATTCATAGTAGATACTGAATAATTCATAGTAGATACTGAATAATCCATAGTAGATACTGAATAATTCATAGTAGATACTGAATAATTCATAGTAGATACTGAGTAATTCATAGTAGATACTGAGTAATTCATAGTAGATACTGAATAATTCATAGTAGATACTGAATAATTCATAGTAGATACTGAGTAATTCATAGTAGATACTGAGTAATTCATAGTAGATACTGAATAATCCATAGTAGATACTGAATAATTCATAGTAGATACTGAGTAATTCATAGTAGATACTGAGTAATTCACAGTAGATACTGAATAATTCATAGTAGATACTGAATAATTCATAGTAGATACTGAATAATTCATAGTAGATACTGAGTAATTCATAGTAGATACTGAAAAATTCATAGTAGATACTGAGTAATTCATAGTAGATACTGAGTAATTCATAGTAGATACTGAATAATTCATAGTAGATACTGAATAATCCATAGTAGATACTGAGTAATTCACAGTAGATACTGAATAATCCATAGTAGATACTGAATAATTCATAGTAGATACTGAGTAATTCATAGTAGATACTGAGTAATTCACAGTAGATACTGAATAATTCATAGTAGATACTGAATAATTCATAGTAGATACTGAATAATTCACAGTAGATACTGAATAATTCATAGTAGATACTGAGTAATTCATAGTAGATACTGAATAATTCATAGTAGATACTGAGTAATTCATAGTAGATACTGAGTAATTCACAGTAGATACTGAATAATTCATAGTAGATACCGAGTAATTCATAGTGGGTACTAAGCAATTCAAGTAATAGTAGACTTAATTCATTGCTTCCATCTCCAAACACCACAAAATAGTTAATTGGTGGAAGATAATGACAAAACAAGTGAATCACCTTACAATCCTATTATTACACCAATCAAATCCAGTAGGGAAACTACCAGAGGGACTTTAGATGGAGATACTGATGATGGAGCTCAGCCTGGAGGCAGTGGGAGGTGCTGAGACGAGCACTGCGATCAGTTATTAGAGTTATTAGAGATGGACATTATTAATGTGGGATTAAGTCCTAATGAGTGTAATTGGTGAAGAATGAGTCAGGCCAGGGGGTCACGCACTGAATAAACTCCTCTAAAACCCACTCTAACACCGAGATCCGTGAAGAGCACATCCTCCAAACAGGCCCCCATATGAATATTAATGAGGCTCGAACTGGGCCAAAGGTCAGGCTGGAGCTTCAGTCCAGTCTGATCATTATCTGAGCTCACACAACTGCCAAATAGGGGCCTACAAGGCCTCATTAGAGAAATGTTTGTCCCTCAGACGAAGGAGAGCGAGAAAAAAAAGGCCTTGTGTTTTGTGCCAAGTATCATATTTCTCTGTCACTACAACTACCGGCATTAGAGCTGCGGTCTAACTCTCTGCTGGCTGCACCGGCTGGCCGAAGGCATCGGTCAGAAGAGTCCATTTAAACTACAATTAATGAAATTCCACACATCGCTCTAATTTGGAGCAGGTTTCTCCTGGTAAATCAGCGCAATTATATGTATTTGGTCCAACAGAGAAAATTCCTTATGAGAACGCTTTTCCTCCTGGGTGTTTAGAAGCAGATCAGAAGAAAGTCAGAAGAAAGATCTTGTCCAATACGTGGCCGTAGCTGTAGAGGAACCAGAAGTCACCACTGGCTGTAATTCCCAACCTCACATTAGCTTGTCTGTGTAAAAACCTACCCACTAATTATTTCACAGAGTGAAAATATGCAGGCTGGCATGTGGCTCCTTACAGTATTAACCAGGATTATATTACACATACCTGCATGAGTCAGAACACCTACAGCAACGTGTGCTGTTTAAAAACAAACAAAACATACACCTGCAATTGGAAAGCTGTGTGAAGTGGAAAGAATTTTCCTTTCGCCCAGCAGCTCCTCAAGTATCTGCACGGTGTGCCGTTTCATTAAAACCCAGCAGCTCTGTTAGACCAGAGTGAACAACCCGAGAGTGAAAAATCTCATAAAGCACAATTTAAACCTTAGACGTCACTGATACTATCAGCAGCGCCAGAAACATACATATATATATATATATCGCTGCCGTTGGAAGAAAAACCTTGTATCACCAAAATAGTCACTTTACAGGAGAAGGAAAAAACCTATTTCACTTTCAATGGAAGTCAATGGAACCAGAATTTTTCCCGTGTCATTTTGGGTCATTTCTTTTAGGCCACTCATCACAAAATTTACAAACAATGTAAAGAGTAACAGACACTTTCAAATCATGTCAAAAACTGAAACATGCCAAAAATGGAGATACAAGGTTTTCTTCCGACAGCAATTATATATATATATAATGTATAGAATATAAATTAATAATGATTAATTATATAGATATATATAATCATTATTAATTAATATTTATACTTTTTGTTTATTCAAATATTAACACTTTTCTCAGCAAATAAACACAAACTACACAAATTAATAGATATTGAAAATGTGTCTTGGGTGCCTCAGACTTTCACACAGTGCTGTAAATATATATATATATATATATTTCCACACTCGCTGATTGAAACAAGTGGAGAAACTGTGAGGAAAGTGCAGATTGGAAGCAGAAGATGAGATATTTATTATGATTTGAATCTGCAGAAACAAAAACCATCCTTCACATTTCTGACCTTGAAATAAGCACAAGGCGCAGACCCGAATCTATAGACACACAATGTATCTCAATTTAAATTGAATGACTGAATGTATTAATTTAATTACAAAAAATTACAAAAAAGCTTGAATACAAAAATATACAAACACAAAAATAGCAACTGTTGGCTTTGATATGTCAGTCCCTAGAACAGCAGACTGCATTATAGAGTAAGTCCTATCAATTATTCAGCATCTACAATAAACTGCTCAGTATCCACTATGAATTATTCAGTATCTATTATAAATTATTCAGTAACTACTATGAATTATTCAGCAACTATTATGAATTATTCAGTGAATTATTATGTATCTAATGTAAGTTTTTCAGCATGTAACACAATTTATTCAGTATCTACTACACATCACTTAATACCTACACTGAATTAATCAATAATTATTACAAATTACTCTGCAAATACTATTAATTATTCAGTAACTACTATCAATTATTCAGCACCTACAATAAACTATTCAGTACCTACTATTAATTATTCAGCATCTACTATTAATTATTCAGTACCTACTATTAATTATTCAGTACCTACTATGGATTTTTCAGTAACAAATATGAATTATTATGTATCTAATATGTTATTCAGTATGAAACATAATTTATTCAGTATCTACTACTCATCACTCAACACCTATTGATACCTAATTAATTAATATTACAGATTTCTCTGCAAATCCTATAAATTATTCAGTATCTGCTATGAATTATTCATAACTGACTATGAACTGTTCAGTAACTGCTATAAATGGTGTGTATGTAAAAATATGTCAGCTTTGTAGTTGTGAGATTGAGGAATTAAAGTGTATAAAAATGTAATTAGTAAATATAATTAGTAAATAGTAAATAGTAACAAACAAACAAATTAAAGTCCTTTATACATAAATTTAAAAATGCAGCCACTCCAACATCCCAGTCCCATGAAATCTGTAACAAAGAGTTGATCTGTGGGGAGAAACTCGTCTGACCCCGTGTGCCTCCGCTAACCTAGCGAACCTAGCAACGCTGGCCGTTATCCCTCAGGCTGGCAGTGACAGTAACTGGCCCGGGCTTTAACAGGCTGACTGATGAAGCTCGGTAGCCGCCTGGTGAAGCTGGCAGGCGGCCCTTCTCCTGCCCACATTTACGAAAGGGTCATTCCTGTCCCACTAGCCTGAATGAAAGGGCTCCTTTCACTTGACTGCGATGGCTGGCACGCTGCCCCTTTCAGTGCCCGGGCTGACTGTCACTCTGGAAGTAACAAATTGGTACATTCTCAGAATAATAATTAGTGCAGCCATGAACATACTATTGTTTCAGCTGCATAATGAGGGAAACTGCCTTTCTGACCACGTGGTTGTCCTCCTCTGCCTCCACCGTCACCACAGCAGAGCAGGGGAGGAGAAAAAAGGATCTAAATTCTACCACATTCACTACAAGAAACGCATTTATTTATTTATTTGCTTATTTACAGTGAAAAAAGTGCTGAATTCAATTTACTCGATTCAAATGTGCGCATTATTTCCCACATAAATGACATACATCAACAAAATTTCGCCTTTCTGTTCACTTCTGGCAGTAATTATGTTGATATAATGTGTTTTATTAATTGCATTTTCATTCATTGCGTTCAGTGCATTCAGTATTTAGGCTTACAACGCCGTCAGCAATGTAACAGCTATAGAAACTGATATCATTCAGCTCGACTTAACTAAATGGGCTAAAATGATCCTTTCAGTGATTTCATATTTAAAGTATTGGAAGTACAGAGACTACATATTCCTATTCCCTACACTCTCGATGGGTTTGTTGGACTTATAAACTAAAAAAATACGCCAACATTAAAGGACTCACACGGTGGAAAACTGATCACACCTCACTTTTTTTAAATCAAAGAGTTTGATGTCATATGTAAACATAGTTAAAGGGTCTATATCATGGAAAATGTGATTTTCCTTTTTTTTTCTATATATAAGTTGGACCTTGTTAAAGTTGGACATTGTCAATATGAAAAGTAAGCTTCAAAAACAGCCCGTACTTAATTCACTGTTTTTGTGATGTCACAAAAACAAACACGTTTACATTTACCTGCTTATTCAAGCTACAGCATCAATGCTGAGAGTTTCAGCCTGGATTGATTTTTGAAAGGGATACAACACAAGTCTGCCAATCAGAACAGAGCTCATTTACATATATTCGTCTTTAAAGGCACAGCTTGCTTAACTTGTTAAATGTAGAATATGGGCCCTTTACATGTTCAAAGCCCACTGCTCAGTACATACAGTCCATATATTGAAACTAAGCTGCAAAATTTTCAGCCAATTTCATTGCTTTTGTGAGGTCACAAAACCAATTTACTTACATTTATTCAGCATTCAGCAGTTCAGCTCCGCCAACTCACACTGGAGAGGCTGGAAAATGGTTATGCAAAAATCTATTATGCATACAAAATGTAGAATATGGGCCCTTTAAAGGTTTAAAGCGCAGCACTGACTGCCCAGTACATACAGTCCAATACAATTTATGGAAATTAAGCTGTTTTGTGACTCTCAACCAATTTCATTGTTTTGTCACAAAACCAATTTACTTACCGCTGCCTACAGCAATTTAGCTCCGCCCGCTCATATTGAAGTTAAAAGGAGTGTTTCAGCCTGGCTTGTTTTCCAAAAATGAAGCACAACCAATCAGAGTAGAGCTCATTTACATATATTAGCCTAAAGAGAGGTTGGAAATAGTCGTGTTAACAGGAATTATGACCGTTTTTTAGTACATAAAGCCACATAAATGTTATATGTGGACCTCAGGGAAAAAATAAACATGCTAGAGAAGTGTACGATATGGGCTCTTTAACTGCAACTGCATTTAGACAGTCTGTATAAATTTATATATTCGCTGTTGTCAGAACAAAACTCTGTCTCCAAAATAGTGACTTTACAGGAGAAGAAAAAAGCCTACTTTACTTTTAATGGAAGTCAATGGAACCAGACGGTTTTCCATGTAATTTTGGGACACTTCTTTTGCTCCCTTCATCTTAAAACAATGTACATACAATGTAAAGAACATTTTCTAATTAGGCCAAAAACTAAAAAACGTCAAAAATGGAGAAACGAGGTTTTGTCCTAATAGCAGCGATATGCTGACTCTCCTTTATTAGACTGAATAGAAATGTGTGGCATATTACTATCAATTATTATGTAATAATATTACAATCATACGACAATTTATTTCGTTTTCTGAGTATAAAGTGTCACCCATGTCGCTCAGCTATACCACCGTGAGGACGGACTGAACAACAGAGATGCCCTTCAGTCCAGCAGAGCTAAAATCATGTTCTTATGAAGCTCTAAAATCTCCAGCATACGCAGATCAACAAGTGAATGCAGCGGCGTGCTGGTGAGGGATAGCTTATGAAAAGCTCCTTACTGGATTTCTCCGGGGTTCATAAACCTCTCTCTTAACAGCGGTCCTAAAGAGCTGGTAAATATTTTGCGTGTCCTCAGAAACGTCTGGTCACGAAATAATAAATCGCTCAACAATACGAGTTTCTTCAACAGTCAGAACTTTATATTCAGCTATTCATCACAGTCTGATGGCTTTATGAAGGAAAAACACAGCAGATGGGATCTGGATGGAGAATGAAGGCCATACGTAGCAGATTGTTTATGATCGATACAGATGGATCTGCTGCAGCTCTACAGATGTCATTACACAGAAATAATAAACCTCTGCATGTGTTTATCAGGCAGTCCCTCTCTTATTAGAGCACTCATATGAAAAGGTGAAAATAAATATCGATGTATAGGCCTCTTCAGTCATTAGGAGAGCATAATGAGTGATATTAATAATCTGAAAGGCCATTAGGCGCCGAGTGCTGGCCTGTTCCTGCTTGTTTTATAATACAGATTTAGGATAATCACCGCAGTGCTCTGTACGCCGCTGTATACACGCTCCTAATGGAGCTCAGTGAGAGTTCTGTGCTAACGAGACGACGGTTTGGAGAGACGTGGCTAATTATTCCCCCCATCCTGTACCACACTGAAGCTGTTTCCATGGCGATGTGCTTTTTTCTTCTCTTTTCTTTTCTTTCTCTTCAACAACGCCGAGCGCTTTCTGAGGCCTCAGTGCTCAACAGTTCACCTCGCTTCTTCCATTACGTTGATACATAGATAGATAGATAGATAGATAGATAGATAGATAGATAGATAGATAGATAGATAGATAGATAGATAGATAGATAGATAGATGTACAAATCACATTAATATATATTAAGAGAAGCTATAAATGTTTTAACATATATATATATATATATATATATATATATATATATATATATATATATATATATATATGTGTGTGTGTGTGTGTGTGTGTGTGTGCGTGTGTGTGTGTGTGCATAGCTTATTTTAAAATGTATAGCTCCTCTTCATAAATATTAAAGTGATTTGTACAGCTTTGTTGCTGCTGTGACTCAGCAATTAATATTATTATTAATATATTAAAGTATTATTAATTTATATGTATATATAAAATACATCTCTCTCTTCATATATAAATATATAGAGAGATTTTTAAATATATATAATTACATTATATGTGAATTATTATTGAATTTTAATAGAAGTTAATATAACATCTTATTTTTATTTAGTAAGTAAAATATTTAATTAAAAAACTATTTTGTGTGTGTATATATATATATATATATATATATATATATATAGAGAGAGAGAGAGAGAGAGAGAGAGAGAGATTAATAAGACAGCTTAATTCTGAAATGCTGCTGTACATACAGTTGAAATCCTTTTGAATATGAAAAGGTTTGAAATATTAAATATTTTGTCATTAATGTGTAAATATATATATATATATTTTTTTTTTCTTCATTCCTCCCATGAGAAATGGTGATATTGAAAGGATGTTATTAATCATACTATGACATTAATACGCTGCCAGCAATATAGATCATGAAAAAAAAGAAAACTCATGAAAGTGGAATGCATTTTGGTATTTTCTGCTAATTTTAATGCATAATTTCTATGCATTTGCTGGGGAAAAATTAAATCTAACACATGAATTCAGTAAATAAACAGCACTTGTGCATTAAAATGTGCAGACGTTCTGTGTTCTGTGTAGAGGATGCAGCTTATTTACACTCAGCAAACAACAACATACGCATACAAGCATAACAGACCACTGTAACATCAGACATTTACATTCCTACTGATTTTGCCCATGCATTAGCTCCAAATGTATGGATTACACATACAGAAATGTGTATATATATATATATATATATATATATATATATATATATATATATCTTCTCCTGATCAGTCAGGTCTTTCCTCAGCACTTGCAGCCCGTGTTCTCCCTCCGCAGAGAAAAATGATTTGATTGATGCTTTTTAATCCGCCTCCTCAATTCAGCAGTAACTCAGCAGTCTCTCTCGGGGGAAACATAAAGAGGTCTATATATCCTCTCCTGTCTTTCTGTCTTTCCTTTCTCTGTGGTTGTGATTAACGGCGTGGAGTTGTAGGTTAAATCACATTTAAATGTTACTATTACTGGTTGAGCATTGCAGAGCGCCCCCATCTGGCGGCTCCAGTGAGAAAACACATGAGGATCTGTCTTATAATCTCTCTGCTTACATAATGCTTTATTTCAGTCTGAGTCATTAGAATTAGCCTAGAATGAAAACCTACTGCTCTTAAACTAGCAGCACCCCAGTTTCTCAAAGAAACGGCCTAAAATGTGACACTGAAGTGAAAAGTGGAGGGAAACAGAGCAGATCTGTCCACTTTTAATGCTTTTCTTTTATAGATGGTGGAAAATAAGTGGGATAAACTGTAAATGCAGTAATGCAGAAACAGCCAAAACACTGTTGTGTATGAGAGGAAAGGTAAACCGCACACAAGCATGGCCTAATTAGTGTCACTTGAGTTTAACCCCAAGAAACTTCTTCCCTTTTCTCAGCACCTTTGACTGAGAGCGAGGGTTGATGAAAGAAAGCGCAGATTCCGTACTTTTCCCTGCGGATCCAGACAGACGGCCGGCCCGTTCTGTCACGCTCTGTAATAGGCAGGCAAGAGGTCTGCGACATTATGCTAAAAAAAAACACCTTTAGAAGAAAATGAAGAGTTTATGGGGCAGAGATCAAAAATAAGTGCTGCTCTACAACATGCTGAGTCTTGAGAAAAAAAAAATAATTTCACATTCTTTAATTTTCCGAGTAAAATGGACAGCCATTTCGGGTCGAATAATTGTTTGAACCAAGGATTTTATCATTAATCCAAGAGGGCTGGCGGATTCGGGGTCACGCTGGGGGTTGATTAGGTACGAGGCGCACAAAGCTCTCCTCAGTCGATGCCACTGAAAAGAAGCAAGTAATTTAGATTCAGAATTGGTCCAGGGGGCTGTGAAGCTTGCTCCATTACCAGCCATTTTCAATTTCAGCCGCACAATAAACATCAGACTCGCCAAGGAAATTAGAGCATTTGGTAATGTACTAGAGATAGGTGAGCCTCGACAAGATGACACAACCTCCTAAGCCACCCGTGAAAGAAAATCCTTGAGATAGGCCTCATATTTGACTCGGATGGAGGCTGTGTTTTCTTACCATTCACTTTTTTTCCCTCTCTCAGAATGACGAGACGCGCTAGGCCTTGTCAAGATGACTAGATTTTTCCAACCTGATACATAAAGTGAGAAATGAAAATGGAAAATAATAATAATAATAATAATAATAATAATATTACTACTATTTAAAATTTCTGCAATAATCTAGAACAGTGGCGTCTCTTGTACTATAGTCAATGTATTTGCTATAAGACTAAAAAAGACATTTTAACAATGTTTAATAACACTGGCAGCAATAAAAACACTGGGATCATCGTCTCATAGCTGCTCTCTAAGCCCAGACGTGAGACTGATATGCTGATAATATACTTATTTATAGGGATGCATCAATATGCGAAATGCATAAAATGCCTAAACTTGGATGAGCTCTGCTTTAATGAACATTAGAGAGAAATGAGTTGTTCCCTGCTGTAAACTGAACACCTGGGCATTCTGCTCTTCAGTACACACATCATCAAACATCGCTTTGAAATATCAGTCAAATCTGAATGTCGGTCAAATGATGTCATTTTTAAAGCAATTAAAAATGCTGATACCAAAATGACCAGTAATATTGTTCCTGCCCACTTATTTATCACATGGTTTTCTTTTTTAATATATATTATATTTCACAAGCCGAAGAGAGCGGACAGAGGATCTGATGATGTTTGTAATAGTAATTCACAGGTATAGATAGATAGATAGATAGATAGATAGATAGATAGATAGATAGATAGATAGATAGATAGATAGATAGATAGATAGATAGATAGATGTACATATGTATTCATATATATCATGTAGAAACCTAGTATGGCCATTTTTATTTTTTTATTTTTTTGTATAACTAGAAAACACCAGCGTTTCTTTACAACTTTACAGAAAAACAAGTGGTGTTTATTTGTATGTATTGTAATATTATGTAGTGTTTGTCCTGCACATGTTAAATATGTATTGATCCCCATTGACCTTGTTGATCCCCATTTTCCAACCATATTCTTTTATTTATATATATATATATATATATATATATATATATATATATATGTATACATATCCCTGTTGTAAGAAGAAAACCTTCTATCTCCAAAATAGTAACTTTACAGGAGAAGGAAAAAACCTAATTTACTTTTAATGGAAGTCAGTGGAACCAGATGGTTTTCCAAGTGATTTTGGGCCGTTTCTTTTGGTCCATTCATCATGAAATTTACACACAATATAAAGACATGGATTTTCAACTTATGTCAAAAACTGAAAAACAACAAAAATTTAGATACAAGGTTTTCATCTGACAACAGTGACATATATATTATAGACAGACAGACAGACAGACAGATAGACATATATATATATATATATATATATATATATATATATATATATATATATATATATGCCATCAAATGAATCAGTTTAATTCAGTTTTCTCAGCAGCACTTGACTTAATTTAAGAAAAATAGTTGAGATAAATTAACTGACGGTAACTGTAAACTCTGGACTTCCTCCAACACAGAGACTTGGAATAGTTAAACTAACTTATGCACAGAACAAACGGATTCTGTCGTGTATTTCTCATAACAGATGTCGGAAGAAAACCTCATATTTTCATTTTTTGTCCTTTTTCAGTTTTTGACATAATTTTAAAAAAAATACTCGTTGCTCTTTACACTGTGTGTAAACTTCATCATGAATGGACCGAAAAAAAACGACTTGGAGAAAAGTCTGATTCCACTGACTTACACTACTAGTAAAGTAGATACGCTCATTAAATCAGCAGCACCTGATTTAATTTAATTGGTTAGGTAAAGTAGGTTGGGATGGACTTCCTCCAGGACAGATTTGAAATAGTTAAACTTATTTTAACAAACACTTACTGCCCAGATTAACAGCTTTACGGCTCATTTTCTCGGCTACAGTATATACTGAAGATGCTCCTTATCACAACTCGCAAGTACGGTAACGTCCCATGTTCATTATGAGCCTGGATGCTGTAAAGTAGCTGCCTGTATCATAGAATAAGGGCCTGCTAATAGCCTCTCTGAATCAAAGGCCCCAGCCTAAGCAGTATAAGGTAGGAAGATAAACTCAAACTCCTGGAATTAAGTATATTACGTAAGCCACTTTATCAACAGCATAAAATCAATAAAGCCTGGCGAGGAAGCTAATTTTCCCCCGCATTCTCTCTGCTCCTGGATCTGAGGGGGAAAGAAACCCGGCCTCAAATGAATATTATCAGCATGAAAACAAAGTGACTACCTGAACAAAGTCCATTTCTCACTCAGCACTTCAATAGAGCTCAGGCGGCTAACAGAAGCCAGCAGATCCTTTCCAGCTGAAGCGGGGTAAATAAGGCTTAATGGTGGGCAAGAGCCTGAGCGCCGCACTCAAAACCACACAGGCTGAAAGGCAAAACAAACTGGAGGAGCTGCTGCACGAAGAGAGCGTGGCATATTTATTTTTTAGAAGGTTAGGAAATAATATCTGATACTATAACATTCATGAGGGTCGAGCCAGTGATCATTCAAAAACACACGCTATTAATAAAAGAGTGAAATGAAAGACTTTCAGCGCAGTGAGTAATTCCACTGAGAATAAGCAGACGTGTTACTGTGGACTAGCAGTCGTGGCTCTGTACTACAGGTTATAGAGCGCTGGGCTCTGTCTGTAGAGTCTGAAGAACGAGGGAAGCCGTGTTTGACTCTCAGGGATGTAAACAACCAGATTGTAGCAGGTCAACAGAACCGCACCCCAGTAAAATGTGCACAAACTAAGTGATATAGAAAAGTTGCAGACGGGCAAAGACCAAGGTTTCATACCATTTACCAAATAATTTATCATATTGACTGTAAAATTCATAGTAGTTACTGAATAACTCTTAGAAGATAGAGAATAATTAAAAGCACACGCTTCTTCAGCGAAGGCCACGGTTGACATGGTTCTTTGCCTGGTGAAATGGTTCTTCAGATGGTTGGAACGTGTGTTGTATGGTTTACCTTTCTGAAAATGCTTCTATGTAGAACCAAAAATGGTTCTTCTATTGTGACAAGCTTGACATCGTAACGATAGCAGAACCCTTTTTGGTGCTACACAGGACCATTTTGAAAAACACGTTCTCCATCCGTCTGAAGGAGCTTTTCACCATGCAAAGCACCACTTAAGCAAGAAATGGTTCAGTACAGAACTTACGGTTCAAAAAAGCGTCGTTGGCTTTACAGAAGAACCCTTGATCTTTTTAGGTGTGTAGAAACGGAAAAGTCCACAGTAGTTGGTGAATAATTCATTGTAGATACAAAACAACAGTATAAACAGAATAATTCATAGTAGTTAATAAACAGGAATTGTTGAGGAGGTGAAGCCAGAGAGAGTGAGTAAATCCAGTTAGTCTTTAAAGTGCTATTCTGTGTATTTGGTGTTACTCTGCAGGAACTGCATAACAATCATTTTAATAACTACTAGCAATATTTTTTGCTGTGTAAATTTTGTGTAAACTTACTCTGTGTAAACTGTGTTACTCTGCTTAATGTGTGTTACTGTGTTTAAACTGTGTTACTCTGTTTAACTTGTGTTACTCTGTGTAAACTGTTATTCTGTTTAACTTGTGTTACTGTGTGTAAACTGTGTTACTCTGTGTAAACTGTGTTACTGTGTGTAAAGTGTTACTGTGTGTAAACTGTTACTGTGTGTAAACTGTGTTACTGTGTGTAAAGTGTTACTGTGTGTAAACTGTGTTACTGTGTGTAAAGTGTTACTGTGTGTAAACTGTTACTGTGTGTAAACTGTGTTACTGTGTGTAAAGTGTTACTGTGTGTAAACTGTTACTGTGTGTAAACTGTGTTACTGTGTGTAAACTGTGTTACTCTGTGTAAACTGTGTTACTGTGTGTAAAGTGTTACTGTGTGTAAACTGTTACTGTGTGTAAACTGTGTTACTGTGTGTAAAGTGTTACTGTGTGTAAACTGTGTTACTGTGTGTAAAGTGTTACTGTGTGTAAACTGTTACTGTGTGTAAACTGTGTTACTGTGTGTAAAGTGTTACTGTGTGTAAACTGTGTTACTGTGTGTAAACTGTGTTACTCTGTGTAAACTGTTACTCTGTTTAACTTGTGTTACTGTGTGTAAACTGTGTTACTGTGTGTAAAGTGTTACTGTGTGTAAACTGTGTTACTGTGTGTAAAGTGTTACTGTGTGTAAACTGTGTTACTGTGTGTAAAGTGTTACTCTGTTTAACTTGTGTTACTGTGTGTAAAGTGTGTTACTGTGTGTAAACTGTGTTATTGTGTGTAAACTGTGTTACTGTGTGTAAAGTGTTACTGTGTGTTAACTGTGTTACTGTGTGTAAAGTGTTACTGTGTGTTAACTGTGTTACTGTGTGTAAACTGTGTTACTCTGTGTAAACTGTGTTATTGTGTGTAAAGTGTGTTACTCTGTGTAAACTGTGTTATTGTGTGTAAACTGTGTTATTGTGTGTAAACTGTGTTACTCTGTGTAAACTGTGTTATTGTGTGTAAAGTGTGTTACTGTGTGTAAAGTGTTACTGTGTGTTAACTGTGTTACTGTGTGTAAACTGTGTTACTGTGTGTAAACTGTGTTACTGTGTGTAAAGTGTTACTCTGTTTAACTTGTGTTACTGTGTGTAAAGTGTGTTACTGTGTGTAAACTGTGTTACTGTGTGTAAAGTGTTACTGTGTGTTAACTGTGTTACTGTGTGTAAACTGTGTTACTCTGTGTAAACTGTGTTATTGTGTGTAAAGTGTGTTACTGTGTGTAAACTGTGTTACTGTGTGTAAAGTGTTACTGTGTGTTAACTGTGTTATTGTGTGTAAACTGTGTTACTGTGTGTAAACTGTGTTACTCTGTGTAAACTGTGTTATTGTGTGTAAACTGTGTTATTGTGTGTAAACTGTGTTACTCTGTGTAAACTGTGTTATTGTGTGTAAACTGTGTTATTGTGTGTAAACTGTGTTACTCTGTGTAAACTGTGTTATTGTGTGTAAACTGTGTTACTCTGTGTAAACTGTGTTATTGTGTGTTAACTGTTACTCTGTGTAAACTGTGTTATTGTGTGTAAACTGTGTTATTGTGTGTTAACTGTTACTCTGTGTAAACTGTGTTATTGTGTGTAAACTGTGTTATTGTGTGTTAACTGTTACTCTGTGTAAACTGTGTTATTGTGTGTAAACTGTGTTACTCTGTGTAAACTGTGTTATTGTGTGTAAACTGTGTTATTGTGTGTTAACTGTGTTATTGTGTGTTAACTGTTACTCTGTGTTAATGTTGTTCCTTTGCAGAAACTGAGTCACTCTATATTGTCTGGTATATATTGTGTCACTCTGACTGGGCCGCTCTTCTCCTGAGGTTGGTCAGTATTTTTCTCTCAGTAATCCGTGTTGAGGGCTTGACGTGTGTAATATTCTCATTTCTTGTAACTTTTAAAGTCCTGGAAATGTAAAGGCATGACTAACTTGTGTGTTACACGCAGTAGGAGACAATTTAAAGACTGTATGTAGTTTTAGTTTAGGCTTCCATACCGCCAGAGCCCACTCGCTGGATAAGGTTAAACACCTCATTTTCAGCATAATCGAAGACGGCATTATTGAGGCGAGCGCTGGCGGAAACACAGCTGTCAGAGAGCAGCTGAGGGTGCAGCAGGGCGGTCTGTCAGAGCCCCGGAGGTGAAGGCTCAGAGAGCTAATCAACACTTCAAACTTTCTACGTTTTTGACCATAAGCTACGCCCGGTTCCAGTCCCAGCCCACACAATCCGGCGTGAAAGGCCAAAGCCCCTGAATGCCCATCCTCCTTTGAGGCACTTCTGAAAGGAAGGCAGCCACTTCTTCCACACCAATGCCTCCAATTTACCAAAGGTGCTAAACTCTGGAGATAGTGTCACCAAACCAAATTATACGCAGCTGTCGATTTGGAGAAACAGGAAAAACACCCTTGCTCATTTTTCTCCTTTTTTTCCTTTTTCTGACAAGATATGAAATTAATTATTGTCTTGATTAAGGCGTGGGGTGTTAACTTTGATCCAGGGATGTATGGACCCCCATGACAAAGGGGCAGTGATGTAGAAAGTTAGGCGCCGTGGCCATCAGGTCCAGGCAATTTCCCAGAGGATGCTGTGCTAAGACACCGTGACTGGCTGTCATAGAGAGATTCCTCTAGATCGGACAGAGAGACATGTCAGTCATCAGCCACTGCCCATCCCATCAGGACACAGGTGTGCAATTGACCTATCTGGGCTTTTGTGGCCACCTTTGGTTGGATAAGCTTTATAGACTCTTGTCAAAAACCTAATTCAGCCTTTTAAAGAAACTGTAGCGCACAGCTCATTGTGTCAAAATATGTAAATTCACAGCTTGTCATTAAATGATAAATTTCTAATTACAAATCTCAATTCCAAAAAAGTTGGGACAGTATTTGCCACATAAATAAAAAGAGAAAACAGTGATTATGACTTGCTTTTAAACTTACAGAGTATAAAGACAATGTTTAATGTTTTACTTCTGCTTATCAACATGATAAATATACAGGTACAGTGAAATTAATGATATTATAATTAATCTATACTGAACCAACTACAGCACATTTTACATCAATCTGAAGTTTCAAGTTTTTCATTTGCACAACATGTCAGGACATTTATGCACTGAAATGCTTGTGGTGAGGCTGCAGACAGTAAAGACAGCAAAAATAAAATATAACAAACAAATTGAAATATCTTAAATATACACAAAATATAGAGAAAATATAGAGAATTATACACAAAATATAGAAAATATTAAATATACACACAATATAGAGAAAATATAGAGAATTATACACAAAATATAGAGAAAATATAGAGAATTATACACAAGATATAGAGACAATATATTATATATATACAAAATATAGAGAAAATATATTAACTATATACAAAATATAGAGAAATATACACAGAATATAGAGACAATATACATTTTAAAGTGACTTAAGTGACTCTTAATGCAAAGAACCTTTTAATCATGAAAAGGGTTCCTTGATTGTTCAGGGTTCTTTATAGAGCCTTTGTCTTTACTAAAGAAAAAGAAAACCCTTGAAGAACCATTTTTAAGAGGGTAGAACCATTTCATGCTTAAATGGTTCTCTGCACGGTGGAGAGTGTATATATTCTATATAGCACCAAAAAGGGTTCTTGTATTGTTATGATGTCAAGCTTGTAACATTAAAAGAACCCTTTTTGGTACTACATAGAACCATTTCCAAAAAGGGTTCACAAACACATTCTCCAAAAATCTGAAGAATCTTTTCATTACAAAAAGAACAATTTAAGCATGAAACAGATCTATAAAGAACTCATGATTCTAAATAGAACTATTCTCTTTACTAAAGAACCAACTACCAAAAGTACTAGAGTGCTAGTAGTACTACACTTGTTTCCTGACTAAATTGGTTCCATCATCAATTAAAACATAATTGGTTGATTATGTCCTAATTATGATGGTAGTTATTCTAATGTGTGAGGCCTTCAGTCCAGCTCCTGAAGTCCTAACCAATGGGAGAGCTCGCTTGGCTTTATCTACCGGAAAATGAAACCTGATTGGATTGAATTTTCTATTGGGCATTTCAATAATTTGCTACCAAACCCGAACAGTGAAAAGAGTGGTGCTACAATACCTGCAGAGTTTAAATACAATGAGCCTGGTAACTCTATTAAATACAAAAATGAGCTAAAAAAATAACAGAGATGAATTTTCTTTTCACTGAAATCATTAGACCTTCTCAGAAGGCCTAGAAGGTCCTTAGGGTTCCCTGAATGAAAAGAACACTTTACTATTACAGACTGGGTGAATCTCTCTTTACAAAAAGAGAAACTCAAGCTTATTATTCTGCATAATTTTCACATAGTTTGGAACAAAGTTGCTCGTGGTTCGCTATGAGCCAAAATGTGCAATCAAATCACCCAGAAGGGCCTTCAAATTCAGCCTCATCTTGAGATGATCTAATTGTGCTTCATTTTACAGTTTTCTACAAAAACTTTTCCCCAAATCTGCCTCCTCCAGCTTACGTTTAAGACGAAGGCGAAAAAGGGAGACTCTTGACACTTTATGAAACATATACATATTTCATGAGACCCTCCAAAAAAGAAGCTGGCAATCTACAAAAGACTTTTCTCAATAGAGGTAATGCATTCAGCAGATGGCCTTTTTTTCCACTGAAATTGTCTGTAATTGTTTCAATCCTATCTCGGATTGTTTTGGGGTTTTTGCATCTCACTAGATCCACATCTGTGCGCTACTAACAGGTGTGCAGTAAAAGAATCAGGCACATAATAGAGGAGGATTGGAAGGCGTCCCACATGACGCGGAAGTGAGCGAATGAAAAAAAAAGAAAAATAGTAAAATGGCATCGTTTTTGTCCTCAGCGGAGGAGTAGATTAAGCTTTCACATCGGTCTTAGGAGAAATCCAATGCAGCCAAATTTTCAACCCCCTACAAACAAGGAGTTTAACAGCAACAGTTTAAGAATCGTGACTGCTTGTTGGCTTTACACCATCATCATCGATGCAGCAATACTAACATCCATGTAAATAAATACAACCCCATTTTCAAAACAGTTGGGATGCTGTGCAGAATGTAAATAAAATGCAATGATGTGCAAATCATGCAAACCATGTCTGGACAGGTCTGGACTGCAGGCAGGTCAGTTTAGCACCCAGACTCTTTTAATACGGAGCAGTGCTGCTGTAATACATGCAGGATGTGGTTTGACATCGTCCTGCTGAAATAATCAAGGCCTTCCCTGAAAAAGACGTCGTCTGGACGGCAGCAGATGTTGCCAAAACATGTTTATATCATTCAGCTTTAATGGTGCCTTCACAGATGAGCAGGTCACCCACGCCATGAGCACTAATGCCCCCTAAACCATCATGAATACTGGCTTTAGAACTGAGCACTGATAACAAGCTGAGTGGTCTTCAGCCAGGAGGACACAGTGTCCATTTCCATAAAGAATTTCAGAGGTTGATCCGTCAGCCCACAGGACACTTTTCCACTTCCCCTCAGTCCATTTTAAATGAGCTCAGGCCCAGAGAAGGTGGCAGCGTTTCTGGATCCTGTTTATATTTGGGTTCTTCTTTGTGTTTTAGAGTTTAACAGCGTTTGTGGATGCAGTGATGATCTGTGTTCACGGTCAGTGGTTTTCAGACGTGTTTCTGAGCCCATGCAGTGATTTCCACTACAGAATCATGTCTGTTTTTAATGCAGTGCTGCCTGAGGGCCCAAAGATCACGGCCAGCAGATACTGGTTTTCAGCCTCGTCCCTCACAGACAGAGATTTCTCCAGATTCTCTGAGTCTTTAATGATATTCTGCACCGTAGACGATGAAAAGCAGAAGCTCTTTGCTGTTTTATGTTGAGGAACGTTCTTCTTGAGTTGTTGCTCTATTTGATGGTCCAGTCTTTCACAGAGTAGTGACCCCTCCTCCTCTTTACTTCTGAAAGACTCCGCCTCTCTGAGACGCTCTTTATACCCAGTCATGTTACTGACCTGCTGCCAATCAACCATACCAGCCTTTTGTTCCCCTGTCCCAACTTTTTTAGAATGTGTTGTTGGCATCAAATTCAAAATGGGCAAATATTTTTCAATAAACAACTAAATTTCTCAGTTTCAACATCTGAAATGTTGTTTTTGTACCAATTTCAATTAAATTCAGGGTTTAAATGATTTGCACATCATTGCATTACGATTTTATTTACATTTTGCAAAGCATCACAACTTTTTTGGAAATGGGGTTTTAAATGTAAGATGACTGTGCTGGAGGAATTGGGGGCACTGGGATTCTCTGGTGCTCTGATTTCTGCTTTGCTGTAGTGAAGAAAAGCAGAATAAAGCAAAGAAACCTTCATTTTGATGCAGAAATAAAAGTTGCAGAGCATTGTCCACTGTCCAGCCCAACGTCCGCTGAGTCTTGGAGCCGGAAAAACTGGGGGAAGAGTCAAAGTTTGGCTTTAAAGTCGAACAGTCCCCAACGGCGAAGCCCCAACGGTGCCTAACTCACAACAATGAGCGGAAGATTAGCGAAGCGGCAAAGAACTGTCAGTGCTAGACTTCATGTATTGTCACAAGCCGTATTAAAACTAAGATGTTTAATTTCTTACTTTTTATCGTAGCCATGCAGGCCACCCCTCTTCAGTTTCAGCACCATTTCTTTTGGCGAGTTCAAGTTCCCACAGAAAATCTCAAGCTCCCCCAAATCTTTGCTGTCCGTGTCCCAAGATGTGACCCCCCCAACACACCCCTCCCCCCCAAAAAACGGGATATTTCCAGTCTTGGCTTGATGGGGCGAGTGGAATTAAGAGAAGCAATTACAGAAAAATGAAATCTTGTGTTTTCTGTACAAATAAGGACCATGGGAAAGCAGATTACGATAAATCCGAAATGCCTGTGAATTCGCCGGTCCCCGAATGACAGAACTTGTTATTACTGTATGTAAACACTGCCAAGCTGATGATATTGTGGTAAAACACATCCCACATAAAACATCTCCGGACTTGTTCAATTACCCAAAGCACATTAATAGCTTCACGAACAGCAGTCAAGATTTTTGGTCTAATCTTCTTTGGACAATAATGCAGGAGGGAGGGGGTGGCGGGGGGAGCGGTCTGAAAGAATCTGTGTGATGCCAATTTGGGGGGAAGTAGATGGTAAATGAGCTTTAACCATTTCCAGTCCCTCACTGGAGAAGCACAGCCATTCTAATCAGTGTAAGGCAGAGTAAATAAGATAAATACACCAAACAGTGCCAAGCAAGACGGTGGATACCAGCCACAGCTGCTTCTGAAGAACATGAGAGAACGTGAGGAACATGAACAGCAGTAATCCAATATCAGTCGTTCATTTGGTGCCAACCGCTCGTGTTTATCTCCACACACTCTGCATTGACCTGTTAAAGTTCAGGTCTCCTGATGGTGGCCACTGTTATTTTAGCTATGCAAGATATGGCATCTCCTTCATCATATATCTACCTCAGACTCGCTGAACGCTCATATGGAAATGTGCACGACAGAACACGTCATAGTTTTATTTCACAACTTATTACTGGGCAACTGTACATTGGAAATGTGCAATGCAAGTGTATATTGTATATAGTGTAACTTGACAGGAGAAGGAAAAAACCTACTTTACTTTTAATGTAAGTCAATGGAACCGGACATTTTCCTGAGTTTCTTTTGGTCCATTCATCATGAAATTTACACACAATATAAAGACATGGATTTTCAACTTATGTCAAAAACTGAAAAACAACAAAAATTTAGATACAAGGTTTTCATCTGACAACAGTGACATATATATTATAGACAGACAGACAGACAGACAGACACACACACACACACACACACACACACACACACACACACACACACACACACACACACACACACACACACACATATATATATGCCATCAAATGAATCAATTTAATTCAGTTTTCTCAGCAGCACTTGACTTAATTTAAGAAAAATAGTTGAGATAAATTAACTGACGGTAACTGTAAACTCTGGACTTCCTCCAGCACAGAGACTTGGAATAGTTTAACTAACTTATGCACAGAACAAACGGATTCTGTCGTGTATTTCTCATAACAGATGTCGGAAGAAAACCTCATATTTTCAAATTATGTCAAAAACTTTAAAAATATGTATATATGTATATTTTTTGTACTGCGAGGGTTCCTTTTCACTCACCTTCACCTGTATAAATGTGATTTGACAATAAACATGATGTGAAATGTGATTTAATACTTTCACATTTTCTCCCACTACTGGAATAATGAACTTAAAGTTCTTAATAATGATGATGGTACTGGAGAATGTCGGAGCTATAAAACGGTGGAGCCAGTGGTGGTGGACAGGTTTAGCTAGTGGTTACATGAAGGTAGCTAATGGTAATAGGTTGGTTTAGCTAATGGTAATACGCAGCTATCCAGATAGCAAGAGCACAGAAGGCCACTGCTGGCCCACTGACGGCAACGTTGGCGGCCCACTGGCTGTTCGCTCACTGTTTTCCAGATGGCCCAATAGTGGTTACGCAGAATTTTGGACAAAATACAACTTTCTGCTGCAGTATAATTCACTTATTCTTCCTATATTTCTTTCTTTCATTGCCCTTTTTCAATAGTTTATTAATCATCTTTTTCTCTCAGTCGCTTATAATATGTGTTTTAGCTTCAAGCTGGTGGACAGATACATGCTTATCATCTGGGTAGCTAATTGGTGATGGGTAGACGAGATAATGGTGAAAGGTAGTCACAGCAATACATAGTAATATTTTGGTACTAATCAAGCTAATCAATCACAAAAGTAATTCATTGGTTTAAACACCTCAGTGTCGCTGCTGGACTGAGAACAGTCCACCAACCAAAATTATCCAGCCAACAGCGTCCTGTGACCACTGATGAAGGACCAGAGGATGACCAACACAAAGTGTGCAGCAGCAGATGAGCTGTCGTCTCTGACTTTACATCTACAAGGTGGACCGACAAGGTAGGAGTGTCTAATAGAGTGGACAGTGAGTGGACACAGTGTTTAAAAACTCCAGCAGCACTGCTGTGTCTGATCCACTCATACCAGCACACTAACACACCACCTGCTCTGTGAGGGTCCATGGGGGTCCTGACCACTGAAGAACAGGGTAACAGAGTATCAGAGAAACAGATGGACTACAGTCTGTAACTGTAGAACTACAGAGTGCTCCTGTATGGTCAGTGGAGCTGTTTAAAATGGACAATGAAGGCGGATTTAGTTTTAATGTTACGGCTGATTGGTGTATATTTGCATTATTTGTTTACTGTTTGCGTTCCATACTGCTTATTTCTGTATGCACAAAGACAAATTCCATGACACTTCCAATGTACTTGTCCAGTAAAGCAGCTGATTCTGACGCTTCATTCCAGTTTCAGCTGGTGGAACTGTGTTGCTATTAAATGAAACCTGAATGCTCAGCAGAATGAAACACAGACTCAGCGCCCTAACAATGTCATCTACACCGTGGCTTCATTCATATAGAGTTCCTCTCCTTCTCTGAGCGCTGTAGAGCCTACAGGAGGTAGAGCACGTACAATTACTCTCCCACCAGCATGAAGAATAATTAAGTACATTATTTGGACACTGTATGTTCCATATTTCATTATTCATGAGCTTGGCTGGCGACGTCTCACCCATGCAGGTTACAGTAAGCATCTGCTGCGGCAGATTAAGCCGAGAAAACCCGTCATTATCCAGTCACACATACACATTCATTTCTATGCGTTTCAGACCGTGGTTGCGTTGAAGATATTCAAAGCCCCCCTCCATCCCCCCACCCCTCATTCCCATCCCAATATATCACCTTGGAAGAGCATTAAAGCCTAACCATGTGAATACCGCCCATTCATTGGGAGCTCATTGCTCATTGTTCGGGGTAAGGTAAGTGGGGAAACCTTTAGACTGTAATCACTGCTGCATGGCCTCACGTGCACACCTCCGAGAGCAGGGAGAGGGGGAACCTGGGAAAATGAATGTTAAAATCCAGCAGCCGCTCCCTTCGCGTGTTAGATAGTGTGTGCAGGGGAGCAAGGCTAATTCTCTCGCTCTCTCTTTCTCTGGAAATCAAATTAGAGCAGCGCACTGAGCAAAACATGTAAACTCCTTCACGCTTCTGGATGCCTGCGTGAAACCATCACGTATCTCCACTCTCTCCCTATTGTGGGATAGAGTCGGATTTAGAGGGGGTGGAAAGATTCACCAACAACAAAGCAAAACTTAAAGAGCAAGTCCACTGAGTTTTTCAAAATATCTGCATTGATAAATGGTTAGGAGGTAAACAAAGTCATTCAGAGTGGTTTGGAGTGAAACGCTCTGCTCTGGAGAAACTTCCCAAACGGGAACTGTTCACAGTGGCGGTGATAGGAACCAGACATCCACCTTTAAAAGCACCCTCACAGAAAGTTATTACATGAAATGCTTACAAATACGCCGCCTGATGTCAGTGTTTTACAGGAGTTTTGCATTAAGCATATCACTGTTGTCGTAGGAAAACCACGTATCTCCAAAATGGTGACTTTACAGGAGAAGGAAAAAACCCACTTCACTTTTAATGTAAGTCAATGGAACCAGACATTTTTCCAAATAATTTTGCGAGGTTTTTCTTGGTCCATTTGTCAAGAAATTTACACATTGTGTAAAGGGTAACAGGTACTTCCAAATTATGTGAAAAACTGACAAATGACAAAAATGGAGATATGAGGTTTTCTTCTGACAGCAGCGATATATTTATAATCCATAATCCGGAGGAGGCCAAATAGTCCCCTGAACTCAGAAGACTCGTGTAGGTTCTCTGGTGGTTCTGGATGGTAAATAAAGTGTCTATATCTGTGTTGTAGTCATGGCAACACCTGGTCCCCATCACCACCTCTGTAAAGACGTCTGAGTCTCTACAGTCAAATATTTCACAACAAACCATCTGAATCACTCTGTTCACATCTCAACAGCAGAATAATTTAAATTATTTTTTTTAAGAATGGATGGAATTCCCTTTAAAAAATGGAGCAGATAATCAGGAATATCAAGGTTTCTGTTAAGTCTAAGTCTATGTAAAATGGTTGTTTTGATGCTGGTAGAACCCTATGGGACTTCTATATATAACATCTAGGTAGATACAGCCAAGCGAGCTCTCCCATTGGTTAGGACTTCAGGAACTGGACTGAAGTGTGTTGAGGAAGTTCTAAATACATCACTGGCTGTGAACACAAGCCTTAGTCTAAGCAGGTTTGGGTTAGTTGTTAGGAATGGAAAGTTCTATGCAGGACTGAGTCACTGAGTCACTGTAAAACTCATACATACAAGTTCAAATATAGTTTGTCTTTAAGGTGTGAAAAACATACTAATTATGCTCTTAAACCTCCTGAATGTCTCAAAATCTAAATTCTGGTTGGTCCCTGAAAATGAACTTATTATGATGTTATATGTTAGACAGCATAACATCATATCCAGATTCTGTAAAGCTCCTTGTTTATCTGCTTCACCCACAGCCAGCTGCTGTCTCTGGTGGTCTGCAGCTCTGCTCTGCCTCAGGGAGGCGCTGTAGCAGACTGGCTCACCCAGTCGGTCCTTCATAGTCTAGAAACCGTAACTCTGCCCGGATTCCTCTGAAAAACTTTCCAATGAGCTGCAGCAGATCTGAAAACCAGAAAACTCGCCCAGTTTCCCGAGAGTTTGGAGTGAAGGGTGACTGTTCATCATTCCTCACACTGAAGACTGAAGAGGAGACGAGGAAGAACTCAGTTACTGTGAGGAAGAGCGCAGAACCACACTAGAACAGAGACCTTACAGAAGAGGAGACGAGGAAGATCTCAGTTACCGTGAGGAAGAGCGCAGAACCGCTCTAGAACAGAGACTCTACAGAAGAGGAGACGAGGAAGATCTCAGTTACCGTGAGGAAGAGCGCAGAACCGCTCTAGAACAGAGACTCTACAGAAGAGGAGACGAGGAAGATCTCAGTTACTGTGAGGAAGAGCGCAGAACCTCACTAGAACAGAGACTCTACAGAAGAGGAGACGAGGAAGATCTCAGTTACTGTGAGGAAGAGCGGAGAACCGCACTAGAACAGAGACTCTACAGAAGAGGAGACGAGGAAGATCTCAGTTACTGTGAGGAAGAGCGCAGAACTGCTCTAGAACAGAGACTCTACAGAAGAGGAGACGAGGAAGATCTCAGTTACTGTGAGGAAGAGCGGAGAACCGCACTAGAACAGAGACTCTACAGAAGAGGAGACGAGGAAGATCTCAGTTACTGTGAGGAAGAGCGCAGAACCGCTCTAGAACAGAGACTCTACAGAAGAGGAGACGAGGAAGATCTCAGTTACTGTGAGGAAGAGCGCAGAACCGCTCTAGAACAGAGACTCTACAGAAGAACAGCTGTTAAACTGAACATGTTGTTGCCAGTAAAGCGTCAGCGCTGCTTTGGTGAGTCAATTAACTGCCAGGCGACATGGGACCCCGAATACCAGGGAGTATTTCACACACTGGTTCAAATAAAAGCTTCAAGTAAAACGTGTGGAATATCTTTTACAATCTTCAAATGTAATCGTTGAGTATATCCATCCATCCATCCATCCATCCATCCATCCATTCATTTTTAAAGCCCCTTCTCCCTCAGGGTTGCGGGGGGGCTGCTGGAGCCTATCCCAGCGGTCATCGGGCGGAAGGCAGGATACACCCTGGACAGGTCACCGGTCCATCGTTTAGTACAGAACGGCTAAAAATGTTCTTGTGCACCACTCTTAGCTTAGTGCTAACATACCACTAGAAATCCCATAGGGCAGCTAGAAGAAATTAGCATTAC